>NC_136267.1:71234651-71502151 GCF_964187855.1 Myxine glutinosa
CACCCCCCCCCCTCCCCCCCCCCCCCGTTTTTTTTACAACCTCGCACATTACAAGTTTGTTGTCGTCAAAACAGTGTAATATACCCATGATATTGCTATATTTTCTGGAGAAGTGATATTATGGTCACATAAAAACATAACAATCATGCCGTTTTCAATATTTTATTCTGAATAATTTAAGGTGAAATTTTTTGGAATTTTAGGCATATTTTCACCTCAATTTAAGTATGGAGCTATAGGTCCATCACGGACAGTGTGGATGACGTTTATGTTTTCTAACGTACAGTCATTGTTCTGAGAAGACCTCTAGCGATCTTTGCGTCAATAACGTGTGTAGGACCCACGTGATCGGATCACTGACTCAACCCTACGTCTCATAGACCCTGTAAGCCGTCGTATGCGTTGCTGTGGCAGGTTGTTCCATTCCCGATGTAATGCACGTTCCAATTCATCCAGATTGGCTATTGGAGGGACCATCTTCGCAATTTGTCGTCCCAACATGTCCCAAACGTGCTCGAGGGGGTTCAGGTTCAGGACAGGATTAGGGGGTGCTTAACTTAATTCTTTGTGTATATATATATATATATATATATATATATATATATATATATATATATACATACATACATATATATATATACATACATACATATATATATATACATACATACATATATATATATATATATATATATATATATATATATATATATATATATGCATATATATATATATATATATCTGTGCGGTTTCTGTGTTGTGTTGTCTTGTCTTGTCTTGTCACTGAACTATTCCCTCAAACTTTTGTGAAATCATACCAAACTTCTGGAATGCACCTATCTCTCCCGCGGGTATGTCCCAAGGGTAGTATTTTTCGAACATTTTTGAAAAAAAAAGAAAACGTAAAAAAAAAATTTTGGGGAAATTTCTTTTTTTTTTTACTTAAATTTTTAATTTCAATTGTTTATATAATGTAATATCGCTTATATTACAAATACATTTGCACAAAATAATTGTTTGTTATGATTGGTGTAAACCATGACAAAACAGCAACTCAGGTAGTCAGCTATCTATATGTCTACATATCTGGGCAGTCTGTGTTGTCACTGAACTACTCCCTAAAACTTATGTGGTCGTGATTGTGAAGAAAATTGTTACCGTGGTTGTGGTTGCAAAAAATAAATTTGTAATCCCCTCTGCCACCAACACCAGGTGGTGCTATACGGTACACATTTACATAGAGAATTTACGTCCCTTTCCCAAGTCCCCCACACCCCCGCATGAGGCCACGGCGGCATAGTCTAGGTTATCCCCAGCCAAAGTTGTATTTGTATTTGTACACCAAGTAAAGTATACCCAGCGTTCTCAAGCGAAAAATAAACATTAACATATTTGAAATGAGGGCAAATATAATAGAAAAGCAATTACTTCCAAATCAAAATCCATCACAAATGTCAAATCATCATTTCACCTTTTTGTTGAATTATTCTGCTGAATGTGCTGTTCATCACGTTTAAGTTAAGTATGATGACGTTTAGAAAAAAGATAATTAAAAGCACCCACCACCACATAATTAAAAGCACCTCACCACCACGTCATTAAAAACACCTCACCACCACGTAATGAAAAACACCTCACCACCACATAATGAAAAACACCTCACCACCACGTAATTAAAAACACCTCACCACCATGTAATTAAAAACACTTAACCTTTTAACTTTTTAAAGTTTGAGCCTCTCAAAAGGAAATCTGATAAAGCTTACTTCTTCCAAACCTTTTCATCTTCACAAAGTCTTCTCCCTTTTTTGTTCCTCGATAAATTGTCTTTATTTCTTGCAGTTTTCGATGTGGCCAGAAAAATGAAGAGAACGAAAAGGAAAAGAAAGAGCAGCCGTTGCTCAAGGAGGTTCGACAAGAGGAAGTAGTTGTGATACAGGAATTAAATGAAGAGGAGGATTCACGATTAGTTCAGCTCAGAGAGCAAGCAGTGCAGGAAAAAGATGGCAAACAAAGATATGAGGACGTATGGACAAAAGAGAAAGGAAGGCAGAAAAAATCAGAGGAAGAACAGAGAAAAAGCGAGGATGAGGAATTGAGCAAAAGACATGAGGAAGAGCAGATGAAAAAGCATGAAGAAGAGCTGAGAAGAGAAGAGCTCATAATAGAGAAAATAAAGCAAGGGGTTTGTAAAGGCATGGAAGTGGAGTGGGAACAGGCACAATTCCAAGAATTGAAGGCATTACTACAAGAGCAGGAGATAAAGCATAAAGAGGAAAAACGGAGACAAATACAACAAGAAGAAAAACAGAAACAAATAGAACAGAGACAAATACAACAGGAGGAAAAACAGAGAGAAATCGAACAGGAAGAGAAACAGAGAGAAATCGAACAGGAAGACAAACAGAGAGAAATCGAACAGGAGGAAGAGAAACAGAGACAAATAGAGCAGGAGAAAAAACGGAGAGCAATCGAACAGAGAGAAATAGAGCAGGAGCAGAAACAGAGAGAAATCGAACAGAGAGAAATAGAGCAGGAGCAAAAACAGAGAGAAATAGAGCAAGAGCAAAAACAGAGAGAAATAGAGCTGGAGCAGAAACAGAGAGAAATAGAGCAGGAGAAAAAACAGAGAGCAATCGAACAGAGAGCAATCAAACAGAGAGAAATAGAGCTGGAGCAGAAACAGAGAGCATTCGAACAGAGAGAAATAGAGCAGGAGAAAAAACATAGAGAAATAGAAATCGAACAGAGAGCAATCAAACAGAGAGAAATAGAGCTGGAGCAGAAACAGAGAGCATTCGAACAGAGAGAAATAGAGCAGGAGAAAAAACATAGAGAAATAGAGCAGGAGCAAAAACAGAGAGAAATAGAGCTGGAGCAGAAACAGAGAGAAATAGAGCTGGAGCAGAAACAGAGAGAAATAGAGCTGGAGCAGAAACAGAGAGCATTCGAACAGAGAGAAATAGAGCAGGAGAAAAAACATAGAGAAATAGAAATCGAACAGAGAGCAATCAAACAGAGAGAAATAGAGCTGGAGCAGAAACAGAGAGCATTCGAACAGAGAGAAATAGAGCTGGAGCAGAAACAGAGAGCATTCGAACAGAGAGAAATAGAGCAGGAGAAAAAACATAGAGAAATAGAAATCGAACAGAGAGCAATCAAACAGAGAGAAATAGAGCTGGAGCAGAAACAGAGAGCATTCGAACAGAGAGAAATAGAGCTGGAGCAGAAACAGAGAGCATTCGAACAGAGAGAAATAGAGCAGGAGAAAAAACATAGAGAAATAGAAATCGAACAGAGAGCAATCAAACAGAGAGAAATAGAGCTGGAGCAGAAACAGAGAGCATTCGAACAGAGAGAAATAGAGCAGGAGAAAAAACATAGAGAAATAGAGCAGGAGCAAAAACAGAGAGAAATAGAGCTGGAGCAGAAACAGAGAGCATTCGAACAGAGAGAAATAGAGCAGGAGAAAAAACATAGAGAAATAGAGCAGGAGCAAAAACAGAGAGAAATAGAGCTGGAGCAGAAACAGAGAGAAATAGAGCAGGAGAAAAAACAGAGAGCAATCGAACAGAGAGCAATCAAACAGAGAGAAATAGAGCAGGAGCAGAAACATAGAGCAATCGAACAGAGACAAATAGAGAAGGAAGAGAAACAGACACAAATAGAGCAGGAGCAGAAACAGAGACAAAGAGAACATGAGGAACAGAAACAAAGAGAACATGAAAAAAGAATACAGAGACGAAGAGCACAGAGACAACGAGAAGAACAAAGACAAATCGAAGAGGAAGAAAAACAGAGACAAATAGAGCAGGAGCCGAAACAGAGACAAATACAACAGGAGGAAAAAAAGAGAGAAATTGAACAGAGACAAATAGAGCAGGAGCAGAAACAGAGACAAATAGAGCAGGAGCAAAAACAGAGAGAAATCGAACAAGAAGAAAAACAGAGAGAATTTGAACAGGAAGAAAAACAGAGAGAAATCGAAGAGGAAGAAAAACAGAGACAAATAGAAGAAGAAGAAGAAAGACAAAGAGAACAGGAGGAAGAACAGAGACACGGAAAATGTGAATATAGAGCACAGAAACGAAGAGAACGGAGACATAGACGAACGGTAGAAAAACACATTCAACAAGAAAAGGAAGAACAAAAGAAAATGGAAAAGCAGAGGAAATATGGTGAAGAGCTTGGAAAAAGAGAACAAGGGGAGGTACACCAGAATAAACAGAATGAGTTTCTGCAGCCTCAACAACAGAAAGAGCACGGTGTTGCAGTGTTCTACGAGGGGCAGAAGTTTCACCATAATGTGTGGTGGCAGCCTGAACAACAGAAAGAGCACGGTGTTGAAGGGTTCCACCAGGGACAGAAGTTTCGCCGTAATGTCTGGTGGCGGCAGCCTCAAGAACAGAAACGGCACACTGCTCAACAGGTAAGCACTCTTCATTACTTTGGAGAAGTTTGTATGAACATAATGGGTGCAAACCTCAGCCAACCGCAAGATCAATACGTCAAGTTCAAAAAATTTTTGGTGCTTCATCTTTTTTTAGGCATTGCTGTATATACTTCCTTTGATGAAGGAGAATATCCTTAATTGGGGAGGTAGTTATTATTTTCCTGGGAAAGATAACTTATTGGCATGGTCATCGCCATGCAAGATAAATAACAAGAAATTTAACTCCTCTATTGGATTAAATCACCTGATTTATCTTCTCATCTATTACCTGTTCCCATATTGCATTTCCTTCTGTGCCCTTTCCTGAACAAGTTATCCAACTGATGAAGATATCAATGCATTAATGTTTCATATTTCTATTATTTTTTTCAAAGGCCCATCAGCGGCAGTTCAGATCCCCTCCTCCACCTGAGAACACCTGAGGAAACCATCAAAAACGGTTGAAATGTAAATTGACAAGATTCTTGCCTATTATTTCAAATTATTCCTAATTTTGTTTAAACGATGTTGTCTTCACTTGCATCGTGTCCCATTTTTATGTGCGTCAGAAGTGTTGAGAACAGACAAATGTTTTGCTGCACTAGAAGCCAGACAAGCACTAAACAAATCTTCCATTTGGTGAAGTCTGGCATGACTAATAATGTATCCATACAGAAGTCATTGTGTATGCACCTGGATGATCATTTAAATTAATTGTTTGAAAAACCAAATTTTTACAATCCCACTCTCAATCAGCTTGGGGTGATTTGAGCGACCTTCCACGAAGCAGTTCATCATATAGGCTGTGGGCAGTCCGATGAAAAGTGGCTAGAAAACACTTTGTTCCGAGGAAAAGAAATTTAATTCCAAGATAAGTAACAAGAAAAATTGGAGAAAATTTAGAACAGATTACAAAGGAAAAACATTAATAAAGGATTCAAGGGAAAATATGTTTTAGACACATGCCAGCTAACGTCAATCCGAAGTAAGGCACACACTTTGATGCATCACATGCCGTTCCATGCCCATGAAACAACGAGACAGTTTGTAGCTCGATCGGGATTCAAACCTAGTCGAGACAGGTTAGAGGTGAGTGTGCATACCTCTCGGCCATTCTACAACTCCTCTGAATAGATCCTCTGCATTTAGCGTAATTGTTTTGGGCTTAATTAACAATTATGGTCTGGGTTTATTATTTTGGTGAAACCTTTAACTATTCACAATGAAGTTTGAGCCGCTCAATGGGAAATCAGATAAAGTTTACTTCTTCCATACCTTTTCATCTCCACAAAGTCTTCTCCCTTTTTTGTTACTCTATAAAGTATTTGCCTGTTTTATGTTTTGGTTTCATACTTCCACATGCATCATTTTAACCCTGTTTAAGTTACACCTCCAGGATCAATGTTTTATGTCCCATGATAATGCTTGGAATATGCCAATCTTATTTTCCAAATTCCTGCATGCATGTTTCTCGAAATGACAAGAATTGTATTTATTTCTTGCAGTTTTTGATGTGGCCAGAAAAATGAAGAGAAAAAAAGGGGAAGAAAGAGCAGCCGTTGCTCAAGGAGGTTCGACAAAAGGAAGTAGTTGTGATACAGGAATTAAATGAAGAGGAGGATCTGTGATTAGTTCAGTTCAGAGGGCAAGCAGTGCAGGAAAAATATGGCAAAGAAAGATATGAGGAAGTATGGACAAAAGGGAAAGAAAAGCAGAAGAAAACATTGGAAGAACAGTGAAAAAGCAATGCCGACACTTTAGAATTTTTCTTTAGATTATCCTTTAGAATTACACTTTGGAATTACACTTTAGAATTTCCCTTTTGAATTACACTTTGGAATTACACTTTGGAATTACACTTCAGAATTACCCTTTAGAATTACCCTTTAGAATCACCCTTTAGAACTGCACTTTAGAATTTCCCTTTAGAATTACACTTTCGAATTAACCCTGAGAATTACACTTTAGAATTACACTTTAGAATTGCACTTTAGAATTACACGTTAGAATTACACTTTAGAATTGCACGTTAGAATTCCACTTTAGAATTCCACTTTAGAATTACACGTTAGAATTCCACTTTAGAATTCCACTTCAGAATTACACGTTAGAATTACACTTTAGAATTGCACTTTAGAATTACACTTTAGAATTGCACTTTAGAATTCACGTTAGAATTACACTTTAGAATTACACTTTAGATTTACACTTTAGAATTACACGTTAGAATTGCACGTTAGAATTCCACTTTAGAATTCCAGTTTAGAATTACACGTTAGAATTACACTTTAGAATTACACTTTAGAATTACACTTTAGAATTGCACTTTAGAATTACACTTTAGAATTGCACTTTAGAATTGCATGCTAGAAAGCCACTTTAGAATTCCACTTTAGAATTCCACTTTAGAATTACACTTTAGAATTACACTTTAGATTTACACTTTAGAATTGCACTTCAGAATTACACTTTAGAATTGTCCTTTAGCATTACACTTTAGAATTACACTTTAGAATTACACTTTGGAATTGTACTTTAGAATTACACTTTAAAATTGCACGTTAGAATTACAATTTCGAATTACACTTTAGATTTACACTTTAGAATTACACTTTAGATTTACACTTTAGAATTGCACTTTAGAATTACACTTTAGATTTACACTTCAGAATTGCACTTTAGAATTACACTTTAGAAGTACACTTTAGATTTACACTTTAGAATTACACTTTAGAATTGTACGTTAGAATTACAATTTCGAATTACACTTTAGATTTACACTTTAGAATTACACTTTAGATTTACACTTTAGAATTGCACGTTAGAATTACAATTTAGAATTACACTTTAGATTTACACTTTAGAATTACACTTTAGAATTACACTTTAGAATTACACTTTAAAATTGCACGTTAGAATTACAATTTAGAATTACACTTTAGATTTACACTTTAGAATTACACTTTAGAATTGCACTTTAGAATTGCACTTTAGAATTCCATGTTGGAATTACACTTTAGAATTACACTTTAGAATGGCACATTGGAACTACACTTTAGAATTACACTTTAGAATTATATTTTAGAATTTTCCCTTTGGAATTAACTTTTAGAATTGCACTTTGGAATTGCACTTTGTAATTGCACATTAGGAACAGGAAGAAAAACAGAGACAAATAGAACAGGGAGAAAAACATAGACAAATAGAAGAGGAAAAAAAACAGAGACAAAGAGAACAGGAGGAAGAACAGAGACAAAGATAATGTGAAAAAAGAACACAGAAACAAAGAGAATGGAGACAAAGACGACTGGAAGAAAAACATAGACAAAAAGAAATGGAAGAACAAAGGAAAATGGAAGAGCAGAGGCAAAGTGATGAAGAGTGTGGAAAAAGAGAACGAGAGGAAGTGCACCACAATAAACATAATGAGTTGTTGCAGCATCAACAACAGAAACAGTGCGGTGTTTTAAGGGTTCCACCAGGCACAGAAGTTTCACGGTAATGTCTGGTGGCGGCAGCGTCAACAACAGAAATGGCACACTGTTCAACAGGTAAGCACTCTTCATTACTTTGGAGAAGTTTGTATGAACATAATGGGTGCAAACTTCAGCCAACTCCAAGATCAATACGTCAAGTTTAAATAAATTTTGGTGCTTCATCTTTTTTTAGGCATTGCTGTATATACTTCCTTTGATGAAGGAGAATATCCTTAATTGGGGAGGTAGTTATTATTCTGCTGGGAAAGATAACCTATTGGCATGGTCATCGCCATGCAAGATAAATAACAAGAAATTTAACTCCTCTATTGGATTAAATCACCTGATTTATCTTATCATCTATTACCTGTTCCCGTATTGCATTTCCTTCTGTGCCCTTTCCTGAACAAGTTATCCAACTGATGAAGATATCAATGCATTAATGTTTCATATTTCTATTATTGTTTTTCAAAGGCCCATCAGCGGCAGTTCAGATCCCCTCCTCCACCCAAGAACACCTGAGGAAACCATCAAAAACGGTTGAAATGTAAATTGACAAGATTCTTGCCTATTATTTCAAATTATTCCTAATTTTGTTCAAACTACGTTGTCTTCACTTGCATTGTGTCCCATTTTTATGTGCGCCAGCAGTGTTGAGAACAGACAAATATTTTGCTGCACTAGAAGCCAGACAAGCACGAAACAAATCTTCCATTTGGTGAAGTCTGGCATGACTAATAATGTATCCATACAGAAGTCATTGTGTATGTACCTGGATGATCATTAAAATTAATTGTTTGAAAAACCGAGCTTGATCGAAAAGATGTCGAGCTTGATCCTTGTCTGGATGACTTCCTAGTACTGGCATCATCTTCAGATTCACCTGTCTTGTCTTGTTTTGTGCTGATAGCATCAAGAAGTTTCTTCATCGTGAAGATACTGCGACACTTTCGATGATAATGCAATTTCAGGACATCTCCATCGGTCAAGCCTTTCACCAGGTCCAAAAATGGAGCATGTTTATTATCGTTGCTGCATTCAGTAAAGTGTTCCGTGAGTCCAAACTCTGTGGGGATACCAGCTTCTTGTCTCCTTTCTCATCATAGCAATGGATGAGGCCATCTAAGTGCAGCCGCTTTGGTGGCAGCAAGGTGTTGCTTGTCTCAGTGGCCATTTTCATTGAAGCACCTGCATAACACAACCATGAAACTCTTTGAATATACCAATTTCATAAACTTTATTATTAAAAACATATTTAGTAAATAAAGAAAATGGTGAGATATGAAAGCAAATTTGCATACATCTGGAACAAGCATTAATAATAATAAGTTTTCCTACCCTATCATGATTGTGCTTCTCTGTTATAATTTAGATTTAATCATAGGAATCATTATTACATCAGAGCCACATTCTCTCTACTCTCCTCATTTTTGGGGCGGGGGCTGGACTACCAAACGATAGCACGAGCTATAGAGGGTAAATGTAAAAACAAGTGACGGGCTGGAAAAAGACAATCTACTTGTAAGAAAAGGTTATCACATTTTCTTACTCATAGGGGTGGTCCGAATCATTGGCCACCAATGAAGATTTGCCACCTCAAGTGGTACTGATGTCTGGCCTGGCCCATGGACTATATTGTTCTGTCAATCTCTGGGAATAATAGTGATGGTTCCTTTTTTTTCCCTCAATTTTCACAGTAAAAAGAATATTGTTACCTTCGCCACCGAAGGTGGATGGAGGTTATGTTTTTACCCCTGTCTGTTGGTTTGTTTGTCAGTGAACAAGATATTTCAAAAAGTTGTGGACTGATTGGAACGAAATTTGGCAGACAGGTAGTGTATGTGACAAGGACGAAATGATTAGATTTTGGTGAAGATCCAGATTCGGATCTGGCTACTAGAATTTTTTAAGTGATTCTTCACCATTGGGAGATAGGGCTAAAACCGACATATAGCAGGATATCTCAAAAAGTTATGGACGGATTTGAATGAAACTTGGTGGACAGGTTGTGTGTGTGACAATGAGTAATGGATTCGATTTTGGTGAAGATCCGAGTATGGATTCGGATACGATAATTATTTAAAATGTAAGTGATTTTTCACCATTGAGAGATCGGACGAAAAGCGATACATAACATATTTTAAAAAGAGTTGTGGACGAGTTATGACTAAACTTGGTGGATGAGTGCTAGTTGACAAGAACAAGCCGATTCGATTTTGGTTCATGTCTAAATCCAGATCTAGCCTATCAGTCGGATATAAAACATAAACTGTTCACCCTGGTGGAGGTATGTGCTCTTACAGTCAGATCTACCGTCTGAACAACCCAGTGCTGTTCTAGTTCTAGTCCTCACCATGTCCCCTTTCCATCTGATCTCCTGCACACACAACACTTCCAACTTCCTTCTCTGCATCATCTCCATCACCTCGACCCCTCTCCCTCCAATCGATCCCACATTCAAACGACCTAGTCTGACCTCTCTTCTGAACTGCTGCCCATCTGGCAGAGCGAGTACCATCTTGATCAATTTGGGATGCTCAGGTCATCAAATCGTTGGGATCAAATCAGCAGTGCTGCCCTGCTCAAATTACGACCCTAGCTAGCCTGTTGTCCTAACCCTGTGTGTGGTCTCGCCCACACACCGCTTCTTCTCCAGTCATTCCTCTCCTTCACCCCACTCACTCTCTCTTCCCTTCCTCCCTCCATCACACTCATTCATTCCCCCCTCTCCTCCACCCCACTCCCTATTCTCTTCTTCACCACACCCTTTCCACCCACCCTCCCTCCCCTCCCTTCAAATGTTAACGTCGTAATTATTCAGCTTGCAACAAGTAAATGTTTTTCACAAAAAAACACTCGGTTCACAACCACACAGCACATTATATTCAGCATGGGGTCCTTCCACACGGCACTACCTAAACATGTGCAAAACAATTTTAATACTACATGTACATTGTATTTTCCTTTTCTCCTTGTACCTCTGTCCTTGTCACAATAATTGAAGATGGATTATGACTTAGTAGAAAGATGTGTTTTGATGAAAGCACACTCATTGTACATCAACTCACTCAATATAATGGAGTTTTCTTGTAACAAATCAGCCTATGCTGTCGAGTTTTTGCACTTCATACCGACGGATTTGGATTTTGAATGCCTCACAATTTTGTATTTTGAATACCTATTGACCCCAGGTTCTTTAAACACATGTTTGTATTGCTTTAATTGGCCGAGCACAATCAGACCAAGCAAGATGATGAGGCTGAACTGGTCAGCCTGGTTATTGTTTACATCGTGACTATCGTCTCTAACAACCAGCACAACCTCTCTAACACCTCACAGATTTAGGACAAAATAACTGCAGTCTAGTGCTTCCTACAGCCATGAATGAGCTTCCTACACCTCTCTACTGGCAGTTTGGCCCACTCTTATTGTGCAAACTGCTCCAGTTCTCCCAGATTTGAAGTGTGCCTTCTCCCAACTGCTGTTTTCAGATCTCCCCACAGGTGTTCAATGGGATTTAGATCTGGTCTCATTGCTGGCCACTTCAGAACAGTCCAGCGTTTTGTCTTCAACCATTCCTCGGTTACTTTTGAAGTGTGTTTGGGGTCATTGTCCTGCTGAAAGACCCATGACCTTCGACGGAGACCCAGCTTTCTGACACTGAGTTGAACATTTCGCTCCAAAATGCCTTGGGAATCTCCTGATTTCATGATACCATGCACATATTCATGGCACCCAGTGCCAGAGGCAGCACAGCAACTCCAAAACATCACTGAACCTCCTCAATGTTTGACTGTAGGTAAGGTGTGTTCTTTTCTTGGAGGCTTCATTTTGTTTTCTGTAAACAGAGATGATGTGCTTTACCAAGGGTACGACAGTTAATTGTGCACCCGCTAATTCACCCCAGATCCACCTTTTTGAAATACCAACTTCTTTACTGGAAGTTCTCGCAGTGTCCTTGTGTTTTATACTTCTCCCTCCCCTCTTCCCACGCCTCCTCTCCCCAAGCCCTCTCCCTCCCACAGATCTCCCGATGTCCCTGCTCTCAAATGTTGTGTTTATGTGCTTCCTCCTCTCTCTCCCCATCTTGTCTACCGCTCCCCTTATTATATGTTTTATGTGTCTGTTTTATTTTTTGTGTGGTTAATGTTTGCTCTTTCACGAGCATCGATCTTGTATCCAAAAAAAAAAAAAAAAAGCTCTAATTTGGTCTCATCTGTCCACAGGACATTCTCCCAGAAGGATTTTGGCTTGTTCAGGTATGTTTTGGCAAACTCCAATCGGGCTTTCTTTTGTCTCTCTCTCAGCAGTGGGGTCCTCCTGGCTCTCCTACCATAGAACTGAGTTTCATAGAACTCCCTTTCATTGAGTTGGTGATGGATGATGCGAGTTGAAACTGTCGTACCTTTCGTCTGAAGGTCATCTTGAATCTGTTTGGCAGTTGATCCAGGTGCTTTCTCCACCATTCAAACAATCCTTCGCTGCAATCTTCGATCAATTTTTCTCTTGTGGCCACGTCCAGGGAGGTTGACTACAGTGCCATTGGCCTTAAACTTCCTGATAACATTATGTACGGTGGACACAGGAACTTCAAGGTCTCTGGAGATGGACTTGTAGCCTTGAGATTGTCCATGCTTGGCTACAATCATGTGTCTGACCTCCTCAGACAATTCTCTGGTTTTCTTTCTTTTCTCCATGCTCACTGGAGGAAATCTCTCCATTTCTCCATGCACACACAGTGACACAAAACAACAGAATGACTGCTGAATGAAGGGTTTTCAAAAATTATGTTATAGGTCTAAAATAGGAGTGGGGGGTGGGGGGGGAGACACCTATTGTCCGCTGTTATGCCATTATGCATGTTCTGCAGAAGCATTCCGCTGTCATCAACAACCAGAATTTACAGAAACGGTCACTAGTGTCGACAAGGTGTTTTTGGATTTTGCATAGTTATGTAGCAAAATGTTATTTTGTTTGGATTTTGGGTGTAACAATGGAAGAAAAGGGTTCAGGGATTGGTTTGTTTCGCTTCCTGGAGGATTCTGCAATTTGACAGGTCTGGTTACATAACATTAAACAAGAAAGTTTCACATCTAATGAAGCACAGCAGAGTATGTTCCATCCATTATGAATGCTCAATTGCTGTGAGAGAAATATTGAATATCTGGTGAGAATTGGCTACTGTGGAGGACTATAGGGACAAACTAGATGCAATGCACATGATATTCAACATAGGTGGTAAATCAAATCATATTTGCTATTGAGCAAACACATCCAGTTGGTTTACATGATAGACTAGAGATGCCAATGGGAATTCAAAAGGCAATTATTGTGCTGTCAACCTTGCAATAAAATTAAGTTTTCCCCTTTAGATATCAGCAAATAGATGTAAGTCTCAAATAAATTATGCTAAATATCGTACATGTACAATGTACATGCTACGACGGAGAGGATACAAGTTACCAGTCAGTGTTGCCAAGTTTGCTTCCTCCTCCTGAACTGAATATTCAGATTCTAAAGACGTTTGACTTTTTGTCAGTTTTTTGCATTTTCAAGAGAAATGCTTTCTGGGGTCTCAAATTCAAATAGCTGTCTGTCAAATAAGTAGAAAAAACTGGTTGGCATATGCCATCCATTATTTTCCGTTAGAATTCCATTCTTTTCTGACCTCTCACATACTTTACTCTTTTGGAAGTACTACATGATATAATAGATCCTTTTGCTCTACATTGCTGCAATATATCAAAACGGTTCATAAATCCTTTTAATTTTTTGAGTAATGTATTTCATTTTTTGAGGGCAGAATATTCACAAGCCTTGTGCAGGAAATGTACCAAAAGCAGGAATACAAAAAGTCTCCAGAAAATAATTCGACACCAAAGCCAAAACACTGGATCAAAACGAATGCAAAAGTATATTGATATATTAAAGCGCGGCGTTACGCGCGCTGCTTGTGAGCAAGGAGGAAGCGGACAAGCGGTAACATATAAACGCCTTTATTCCAGACTACACTGTCACACTCCGGGCTGGGCGCCCGGTGTCTCTCATGAGGCCACGCCTACCCCTCGGACGTGGCCACCGCCCACTTGGTGCGTGGAATGATGTCACCACGCCAGTGGGCTTTTGTGTCCGCCACACGCGCCCCCCCAGAATTCCCGCGCACCTGGAGGGCCAGTTTGCGGGGCAGACGAATGACCCGGCCGAAGCGCCCCCTGGCGATCGGCGGCGTCCGGGGTGCAGGGATGCCAGGTGGGATGCCCCTGGCTGCCCCTGGGATGGGTGCAGGACCGGGGGGCGGCGTGGCGGCGGGGCTGGGCGGTGCCGGGGGTCCGCCCGCAGGAGGGCGGCCCCGACGTGGGGGTCGGGCCACTGGCGGTGGATGGTCCACATCGAGGTGGGCCGGCTTGAGGCGGTCTACCGAAACGCGGTCAGGAGTACCGCCGATGTCCAGGGTGAAGTGCTTCGCCCCGGTCTCCAGCACGCGGAAAGGCCCGTCGTACGGGGGCCGCAGTGGTGTCCGATGGGCATCGTGGCGGACGAAGACGTACTCCGCCGTGCGAAGCTCCGGGGCGACGTGCGTCGGTGGGTGCCCGTGGCATGCCGTTGGCACCGGGGCGAACCTCTGGGCGGTCTCTTGCAGAGCGGAGCGCTGCTGTGCCGCGGACCATGGTGCCGTGGAGTCGGGGAGGAACTCGCCCGGCACCCGCAGCGGTTGCCCGAAGACCAACTCCGCCGCGGATGCGCGCAGGTCCTCCTTGGGCGCCGTCCGGAGGCCCAGCAGGACCCAGGGGAGCCTGTCGACCCAGCCGCCGTCGCGGAGGGTGGCCCGGAGCGCGGCCTTCAATGAGCGGTGAAATCGCTCACACAGGCCGTTAGCCTGGGGGTGGTAGGCCGTGGTTCGGTGCAGCCGGACCCCGAGCCCCTGCGCAAACGCCCCCCAGAGCTCCGAGGTGAACTGGGGGCCGCGGTCGGATGAGATGTCTGAGGGGGCGCCGAACCGGGCGACGCAGGTGGCGATGAAAGCCTGCGCGACATCGGCCGCCGTTGTCGACGCCAAGGGCACGGCCTCCGGCCACCGGGTGGTGCGGTCCACCATGGTGAGGACGTGGGTGAAACCCCGCGAGGGGGGCAGAGGTCCCACCAGGTCCACGTGGACGTGGTCAAACCGGCGTTCCGGCACCGTGAACGGGGCCAACGGGGCCTGGGTGTGCCGGTGCACCTTGGCGCGCTGGCACGCGAGGCATGTCCTGGCCCAGCCGCGGACGGCCTTCCGGAGGCCATGCCAGACGAACTTGTCGGCGATCAGCCTTTGGGAGGCCCTCGCGCCCGGGTGGGACAGGCCGTGGATGGCGTCAAACACCTGGCGCTGCCAGCCCGCGGGCACAATGGGGCGAGGACGCCCGAGGGAGACGTCGCACAAGAGGGCCGCGCCCGCGCCGTCGAACGGCACCTCGGTGACGCGGAGGCCCGTGACGGCGGTCCGCAAGGCCTGGACGTCGGGGTCAGCGGCCTGGTCCGCTGCCATCCGGGCATAGTCGATGCCGAGGTGGACTGCGTGGGCGACGGCCCGGGAAAGGCAATCCGCCACCGGGTTGTCCTTCCCCGCGACGTGCTGGATGTCCGTCGTGTACTCGGACACGGCCGAGAGGTGACGCTGCTGCCGGGCCGACCACGGCTCGGTGACCTTGCCCATCGCGAAGATCAGCGGCTTGTGGTCGACGAAGGCAGTGAACGTCCGGCCCTCGAGCAGATGGCGGAAGTGCCTGACCGCCAAGTGAAGTCCGAGCAACTCGCGGTCGAAGGTACTGTAACGGCGTTCGGGCGGGCGAAGCTGCCGGCTAAAGAACGCCAGCGGTTGCCAAGCTCCACGCACCCATTGCTCGTGCACCGCGCCCACCGCGTAGTCCGAGGCATCGGTGGTGAGGGCGATCGGTGCATCGGGCGCCGGGTGCGCGAGCATGGTGGCGTTAGCCAAGGCGAGCTTCGCGCCCGTGAACGCCGTGTGCATCTGCTCGGTCCAGGTAACGTCGCCTTTGCCCGGCTTACCTCGGAGAGCTTCGTGCAGGGGGCGCAGGAGCTGGGCGATACGGGGCAGGAACCGATGGTAAAAGTTCACCATGCCCAGGAACTCCTGCAGCCCTCTGATCGTGCGGGGGCGCGGAAACCCCTTCACCGCCTCCACCTTGGCCGGCAGGGGGACGGCTCCGTGCCTGGTGACACGGTGCCCCAGAAAATCGATTGTGGCGGCGCCGAACCGGCACTTTGCGGGGTTCACAATCAGGCCATGCTGGCCCAGGCGTTCGAAGAGCGTGCGGAGGTGGCGTAGGTGCTCTTCGCGGGACGCGCTGGCGACGAGGATATCGTCCAGGTAGACGTAGACAAAATCCAAGTCGCGCAGGACGCTGTCCATCAGTCGCTGGAACGCCTGAGCCGCATTCTTCAGACCGAAGGGCATGCGCAGGAACTCGAAGAGTCCGAATGGCGTGATGACCGCCGTCTTCGGGACGTCCTCCGGCCTGACGGGGACCTGATGGTAGCCGCGTATGAGGTCCACCTTCGAGAAGAAGGACCTGCCCGCCAAACGGGCGGAAAAGTCCTGAATGTGGGGGACGGGGTAGCGGTCGGGAGTCGTGGCGTCATTGAGACGGCGATAGTCCCCGCACGGTCGCCACCCCCCGCCGGGCTTCGGCACGATGTGCAGCGGCGACGCCCAAGCGCTCTCTGAGCGCCGAACGATGCCGAGTCGCTCCAGGGTAGCGAACTCCGCTTTTGCCACCGCCAGCTTCGTCGGCTCGAGGCGGCGTGCCCGGGCGTAGACCGGTGGCCCGACGGTGGGGATGTGATGGGCCACCCCGTGCTTGACGGCCCCCGCCGAGAAGGTGGGCCGCGTGAGGGCCGGGAAACCGGCGAGGAGGCGGGTGAATGCGTCCGCTGCCGGAAGCGTTCAGACCAACGTGGCCGGAACCGAATCGTTCGGCAAGCCGCTTGGCAAGCCGCTCGTTGAGCTGGGCAACGCACATGCGAGCGAGCTGAACGTCTCGGCCTGGACAAGCCGTCTGCGCTTGACGTCGACCAGGAGCCCATTAGCGCACAGGAAGTCCGCGCGAAGCAGTGCCATGGGCACGTCGGCGGTGACGAACGTCCATCGGAAAACCTGCCCTCCAAACCGCAGAGAGAGGCAGCGTTTTCCGTACGTACGGATGGGCGTCCCGTTCGCGGCAAGCAGCGCGGGGCCCCCACCCGCGGCGTGCTTGTCTGACATGCCGGCGGGAATGACACTCACCTGTGCTCCCGTGTCGCACAGGTAACGGCGCCCGGAGAAGGTGTCCGTTATGAACAGCAGGCTGCTCGAACGGCCGGCGCTCATCGCCACAATTGAGCGCCGGCCCGGGCGTTTCCCGACCCGTTGAAGGAGCACGGCGGATGACACCGCCGAGCTTCGTGGCCGAACTTGGCGTGGAACCAGCACCAGGTGGTGGAGCTGGAGGAGCGCGGCTGGCTCCGCCAGGCCGGTGGAGTCGACGGGTTTCCCCGCGGTGGCGGTTTTCGCCGCGGCGGTGGGCGGGGCGTGGCGGCGTTCACGAGGTGCGTATCAGCAGGCTGCTGAACCACAGCGTGCTGTAGAAGATGATGCTGTGGAACATCAGCGTGCTGTAGAAGATGATGCTGTGGAACATAGGCGTGCTGTAGAAGATGATGCTGTGGAACATCAGCGTGCTGTAGAAGATGATGCTGTGGAACAGCAGCGTCGAAGGCCGTGACGGCCACGCCAACGCTCGCCCGCGTGTCCGAAGCGGCGAAGTACTTGTCCGCCTCGGCCGCCAATGCTCGGGGTTCCGTTAGCCCGGTCCCGGCCAACGCGAGGCGAACCTGCGCTGGAAGTTGGCGACGGAAAAGCGCCCGGAATAGCGAACCGGGGGCTTCGTCGCCCAACAGTGACAGCATATGGTCCATTCGGACCGACGGGCGCGTCTCACCGAGCTCGGGGAGATCCAGGAGGCGGTCGGCCCGTGCGTCGTCCGTGAGTCTGAACGTGGCTAGGAGTAGCCGCTTGAGTGCCTCGTACTTGTGGCCGTCCGGTGGGTGGCGAAGGACGGACACAACTCGAGCGGCCGTGCCGGGCCCGAGGGAGGCGACGACGTGGCAGTAGCGCGTGTCATCGCCGGTGAGGTGCCGAAGCTGAAATTGGGCTTCGGCCTGGACGAACCAGACTTCGGCCTGAGCCTCCCAAAATTCCGGAAGTTTGACGAAGGCGGCCATGGCGATGGCGTCGCGTGTGGAAGGATCGCTCCGGCAGATCCAACGTCGAGGGTCACCAATAAAGCGCGGCGTTACGCGCGCTGCTTGTGAGCAAGGAGGAAGCGGACAAGCGGTAACATATAAACGCCTTTATTCCAGACTACACTGTCACACTCCGGGCTGGGCGCCCGGTGTCTCTCATGAGGCCACGCCTACCCCTCGGACGTGGCCACCGCCCACTTGGTGCGTGGAATGATGTCACCACGCCAGTGGGCTTTTGTGTCCGCCACAATATCAGCAATGTCCTTGGTAATATTTTTGGAGTGTGTGGACGAGATCTGCTTTGAAGTGATTTGTATCTCACTCTCAGGAATGTGGGAGTGAAGCAGCTGTTTGTATGCTGTTGAGAGGTGGCGGAGAAAAATATACAGTGTGTCTCAATAAAATGTATGCAGTCTTTATATGTCGAACTATACTGCCTTGTCATCCTGCATTGCCTTATGGGTAACTGATAACTGATGATGACATGCATTTCATTCCATCACTAATGTCATCTTTTAGGTATTAGTAACACACCATCACCCCGTTTTTTAATTATTTATTTTATATTAGTCTATATGCATTTTATTGAGACATTGTGTTTAAATTGCATTTGGTGTCACATAGTTTCCAGTTCTTTGAAGTGAAACAAAACTCAAATATCTCCTCGTTCTGTCCTTCAATTAAGACCAGTGTGTAAATCTCCCGTATTTCTTTTTTATTTTTTGTATACAAAGTCAAGGCTCATGTACGAGCTAACACATTAAACACAAAGAACATAAACGGACACATAAAACATATAATAAAGGGAGCGGGAGACAAGATGGGGAGAGAGAGGGAAGCACAGAAGTACAACAACAGGAGAGAACAGGGACATCGGGAGATCTGTGGAAGGGAGAGGGCTGGGGAGGAGGGAGGGGGTACACAGTATAAAACAAATGAACACTTCTAGGAATGAAGTCGGAGATTGAAAAAGGTGGATTTGGGGTGTATTAACAGGGGTAGAAAAGATCAAGGTTTTGGATGGGGGAAGATAAGAGATGGTGGTGAACAGCTGTTGCCATCTAATGGACTCGTTAGATGGCAACGTGAGTATATTCAATTTCATATGATGCAGCTGTGAGCCTTTTTTTTACCAAATGCTCAGCACTGTAAGGGCACCATTTTTAATTATCTGTTTCAATAGGTTCGGACGGACATGAGAAACGAGGATAAAAAATGTACCTTAACATAAAATCAAAACTCGCATGTTTCAGGTGACGGCACGTGAGATCCATGAGCTGGAGTCGAACCAGGAGGAGACAGACACCCAGGTTGTGCTCTACCTGAAGTATGCTGCCAAGCTGGGGTACAAGTCAGCTGTGGTAAGGACGCCAGACACTGACATTTTCATGATCCTTCTGCACCACGCTCACTCCATCCCACTCACCATCTACGTCGATACCGGGACTGGAAAGCATCGCCAGATTGTGAATGTCAGTGAACTTGCGGAATCGAAGGGAGCGGACTACTGCACCACGGTACTCGGCCTGTACGTGTTCACCAGGGAAAATGTAACAAGTGCCTTCAAGGGCAAGGTCGTACCCCTGAAGAAGCTACAGAGCCGCCCCAAGTACCACGCTGTCTTTAGATGAGTGTTTTCTTTATTTCAATTTCAGTAGTATTTCATGGAAATCAAGTAATTGCTGAATATACTTAACACTACATCATGATTTTGCAATATACCATTATATCTTTTTCAGAAAACTCGGTGATGAATGGTCTGTAAAACCAGAGGTGATGGATGACATCGAGGCATTCACTTGTCTGATGTATGGCCAGGCCTGGGAAAAGTCTGCCAATGCCGTACGCAGCATCATGCTGAAGCAGATGGTGGGGGAGGACAAGCAACTCACGACCAAATCTAAGGTGGACCTCTCTCGAGTACCACTTTGCAGAGACAACCTTGTCCAACACATTGACCGTGTGAACCACCACCTTGCCAACTACAAGCGAGCTGACAAGACGATCTTCTGGTGCCCCAAGCCCTATGATCCTGGACAAGGCTGGGAGAAGATGGAGGAGGGTATCTTGCAGCCTTTGTGGTCGTGTGGCCCCATCCTTCCTCCTTCCCTCATTGACTTGGCAGAGAAAACTGCTGAGGAGGTGGAGGAGGATGAAGAGGATGAAAGGGAGCAAGAGATTGATTATGAGGAGCTACTCAATGACGATGATTAGATATACAGTATTGCGATGAAAAAATGACATTGCTTACCGCTTCTGTAGCTTGACCTGTCGCGCAAGATGAGAACATTAGTGGCATAGTTTCCTTCTTATTTTCATTTATTGAATTAATAGTGTGCTATATTGTCTTATTTAACCCTAATTACTCACAATTATTATCATTTCCAGTCTGCATGGGCATCTTATAGTTTGGTATATTTGAAGTTCGACGTCTGGCAAGATTTTGAGTGTAAATTTTACTGATGTTTTGCATACTTTTCGAGTTTTATTGTATTAAACTTGTTTAAATCGTGAAAATAACCATCTCAAACGATTCATCAGGCCAGAATTAGCCGGAGAAATGGGGGCATTTTCTCTGTATGGTGTCTAGTTCAAAAGTTATGCCAATTATCGATATTCATCGGAAATCTAGGATGGCCACAAAGATGGCAGCTAACGGACCCCATGGGACAATATTTCGTCTTGGGAACATGAAACTTCGTTCACTAGACACCTTGAGGATTCCAAAAATGGAAGTTAGAAAAATATATCAACGAGGTGCATGGGGACCCCTTCTTCCTACTAGACGATGAGCACTGCCTGTTTCTTTGTTCTTCCCTCTGTATAAAACCATGTTATTCTGCCAAACCTTTGAAAGAGTAGATCGGGGTATTGTCTTGTTCATTGTTATTCAGTGTATTTTGATTCTTTTGATTGATTGTGATTCTGTCTTGTGATTTTCTAGTCTACTCTTTCCCGTGCACGGATCAATAAATATGTCAAATTCACCTTCGTGAGCAAAAAAAAATTATTCTTCAACAGAACACTCGGTTGAAGCAAGCATGTTTGTTTTACTTTGTCGGTTGAATAAGAATGTAATTACGAGCTGCTTTTCCAAGCAGAGTGAGGTTGATGAATCGTCCCTAAAGTTGGTTGGTCGAGCAGACATGGAGGCAGACAATGCTCCAACATGGTCCTTATGTATTACAAGCAATGACAGTGTTGATGTGCAATTTTCTCGAATCAATAAATAAACTATTTTTTTACATCTCATCACTTCATTGTTGTCTGCATTCGTGTCACAAGCAAACACATGAAAACATTCGGTTAGCACAAGCAATCATTCCATCGACCTAGGAATTATTTAATGCCTTTGCCTTTGGACTTTCGGTTCTGGTCTCTGATCTGGATGTCTGTGGATGTGCGATTTTCGCCTCTGCAAACCTCCTCAAAGATAAGTCTTACCGGTCGTTTTTGTTGTTTATTTTGTTTACCTGTTTTGTTTACCCTGTTTGCTGTGTACTCCGAGTTCGATTTTGTTACCTCCGCCACCAAAGGTGGATGGAAGTTAGGTTTTCACCCCTGTCTATCTGTCTGTCCGTTTGTGAACAAAATATCTCAAAAAGTTGTGGACGAATTTGGCAGAGATGTAGCGGATGTGACAAGGACGAAATGATTTTATTTTGGTGAAGATACATAGCAGGATACCTCAAAAAGTTGTGGACGGATGATTTGGATTAAATGTGATTCTGTATTGTGATTTTCTGGTCTACTCTGGGATACAAAACGTAAACTGTTCACCAGGTAGAGGTATGCTCTCCACTGAGTGCCGTTCTAGGTTTAAAATCTGTACCAATTTGTGAGTATTCATTGAACTTCACAATCCAGACTTGATCTGCTCAACATAAACTTTCCTCCTTCAAGATGTCTCTGATTCATTAATATCTCTTCCTGGTTACTCCCTCCACCGGGATGATAGACCCGAGCCTCGTCCTGGAGGTGGGGTTGCTATCTTTATCAAAAACTCTCTTCCTCACTCTCCTTGCACTGCCCTCTCTCCACCTCACCCCCAGGAGTACCTCTGGCTACGGCTTCCTCTCCGCTCCCACCTTTTGTTCATATGTGTTCTGTACCGTCCTCCAAACAGTGATGACTCCATTTACATTTCGCTGTCTGACAACATGGACCAACTTCTATCCACTCATCTACACTCTCTCTTCCTCATATGTGGCGATTTCAACTGTCATCATGCCAGCTGGCTGGGTGTGGGTTCCTCTCTCACCAGCCATGAGTAGATGATAAATGTTGTTTCTGGGACACTTCCATTTAACATGGGAAATCCCTATCTAATGTCATTTACCCCCCTGTCT
Source organism: Myxine glutinosa (assembly GCF_964187855.1). Lineage (NCBI taxonomy): Eukaryota > Metazoa > Chordata > Myxini > Myxiniformes > Myxinidae > Myxine > Myxine glutinosa. The sequence continues at coordinate 71,257,190 of NC_136267.1, forward strand.
TTTTTCAAAAACCATAAACACCTCTATTTCTCCCCCTATGTTCCTTCTCCCCCTATGAACCTATAATCCTTCTCACCTTATGAACCTATCATCCTTCTCACCTTATGAACCTATGATTTTTCTTCCTTTATGAACCTATGTTCCTTCTCCCCCTATGAACCTATCCCTTTCTCACCTTATGAACCTATAATCCTTCACACTTACATGTAAATTTTCCTCTCACCATCACTTTTCTTCATTTCCCCTTAGCACCTCTATTCCTGACCCCCTTGGTCTTATGGTACTCTTACTATCAATGATCCCGAGTAGACCACTCAAACATCGATCCTACAAATATTTGTTTATGCGTAGGAAATAATTTAATTCGCCTCCAACTTCCATCACCATCTAATATATTATTAAAGGAGAGGTTTGAGTTTGGTTCTTTTTCAAGATATTTTAACTGAGCTAAGATAAAATGGTAAACCTCCCTCAATGTTCTTGTTTGACCTACTGTGCCACACACCATTTTTAAATTAAAGTATATATTTTCCTGACAACCATCAAAGTTTTCCGTCCACTCAAAAATATTTCCATCTTTTTTACCCAACTCACCAGTATTTAAATTAATTCTCTTATTTGTTTTGTGAACTTTTTTACCAGTTGCCTTTTCAATAAGTCTTATTTGATATTTCTCACATTCGTTATGTTTTCCATTTATATACCAAGGTTGATTACACCTCCACTCTTTAGTCTGGTTGATACTTGGTTCTATCATTTATATAATAGTAAAAAAGGTGGTGGTAGCCCGTTAAAATCCCTAACCCCCTTTTTAGCTTATCACTTATATATATCTTATCACTTATATCTTATCACTTATATATATCTTATCACTTATATCTTATCACTTATATATATCTTATCACTTATATAACCATAAGGGAGACTATCAATTCCATTTTCTAAAATAAACCTCTTATCATCAAAAGCCCCCATTGCTTTCTTATTCACCTCTTCTGAATATAATTGATGTTTATAACTTCTTATTCCATTAATCTTTCTAAACTCTTCTTTCTTTGTTGTTAAACAGTTATAATAATCCTTAAAGTTTATTGTTTCTTTAATTACATTTTTCTTTACACCTTTTAACTTCTTATCAGTCTTTTCAACATTATTCACAATGTATTTATAAGCATAAGCCTTGGACCTCAATTCCACAAATTCACTCATAACATTTCCTCCTAATTCATCCTTGAACTTTCCAATCACCTTTTTATTTTTAGAAGAGAACAACTCACTCTCTGGACTGTAATTACTTGTATCATAGATATTAATGTCCTTTTTCATGTCTGAATAAACATCATCAGTATTAATTTTCAAAATAAAACTATCTGTATCCATATAAAGTAGTTTAACATCATTTTGATATTTCTTCCTCAAGTTATTATAAAAGTAATCATACATTAATGACGTTGATAAATCAAGAATTGATGTTCCAATATAAATAGGTTTGTCCATTTCAATACTCTCTTTAACCAAATGGATCGCACAAAAGTTCTCAGTAAAGACCTCGGCTCTTATAAAACTCGGTCTATTAATTAATTTTGATGCTTGTTCCCAAGATGTTGATAGTCTGATATTTTGTCTTTTCCTCACATTCTCCATGGTCTTACTAAAGACCGCATTATTCATCAATTTATAAAAGTCTTTCTCAAAATCTGTTTTTGACTCTGTTCTTCTTTGTGTATTAAAATCAATGTACTCCTTTAGCCAATGACTTTGATTGAACTTTAGAACTCTATGGATCTTCTCTACTCTTAGACCTTTTGATAAATATTGTCGCAAATTTCTTTGGTGTAGAACATAATTTTTCTTGTTATATAATGTAGTAAGTAATTTTTCTGTTGATTCACCTATATCAAACGATCGTTGATAATCACTCAACCAGACTTTCTTTGGACTTTCTTTCTCACAAGCAAATGGAAGATCTTTATGTTTGATATAAAGTTCTTCAGGATATTTTAAATTGACCTCAAAATAATAACCAACCTTTGAATCATCCAATTCTTTTTGTGTAGAGATACATACATCTTGCAAAACCTTTTTGTAGTCTTTTTCCTTTACCCATCTAAGTTTTCCATAAGGAAGAGCTTGAGACATTGCCCAGCCATACAAGTTGTTTGCGTCATAGTACATCAAGTAAGAACTCTCTTTCGTTGAATCATAATTTGGAAGATATTTGTTATTTGCTTTTGCGTATCTGCTCGAGCAGACTTGTGAAATTCCTCCTCTCTTTGCCTTTTCAATCATCAAAAGCATATCAATATCGGTTATCAAATCCAAAGCTTGTTTTGTCATTTTCAACATCGCACTCCAGGCCAATCCAGGTGCTGTGTAGTAGTGAGCAGGATCCAATCCATATCCAGTGCGACAAACAGATCTAAAGGCTTCAAATACATCGGCCAATAAAAGCACATCAGTTTTGAGATACAAATCGTGATACTCGCCAAGATTCTTGATGTTATATTTTTCAAACATTTTGTGCGTGTACATAATCTTTATCAGATATATGACTGTTGTATAATTTGTTATAGAAATTTTCTTTTGAAGGAAGTTGTGTTTCATTGAATCTCTCAAATGAGTCCATATAGTCATAGGGGTAAATTCCCTTTTGTGTTAGAAAATCTTTATCTAAAAAATACTCTGAAAGACATGGAAACTCTTTTAGATTTTGAACCAAGTTAACCAATGGACTTGCCATGAATTCAAATGTATCAAGAAATCTGATATGAGTAATAGGAGATGTGTGAATTGTTTTTGTGAATGAAATGTATTTCTGAGCCGTGTTAGGAATTGCTGAAATGTGTCCAGATGTCTTTGAAAGTTCATTAATAAATAGATGCGTATCATAATGAGCGTTGTTATGAAGAAAGACAGGAATGAAAGAGGGGAGTTTATAATTAATATTACAACTTGGATGAGCCGGACCTCTATATTTACCAGTGAGATGACAATGATCTCTAACCTTTAGACCTTCACCAATTTTTTCCTCACAAGTATGACAAACATTGTTTTTTCTAAATTCCCTTTCCTGTTCACTCGTCAAGGACATTGGTTTATTGGTTTCTCTCATTATCTTGGTTAATCAGACACAGTCTTTTTCTAGTCGTTTCACAAACTCTTCTGGGGTATTTGAGCCTCTATACTCCTCTAACCTGCTATATTTATCACCAACGGATGATTTGATATAATAACAAAAATTGCAAGGGGTATGTTTTTGATATTTATTTGTGTATGATTCTTTTGGATCTGGAGAAGCAGTATCTATTTTTTCTAGAATACTTTAAAAATCAGCATATATAACAAATGGATGTTTGATCTTTTTCTTTTCATCTTTGAATGTGATCTTTGAGCCTTCTTTAGGCATATTGATTACCGTTGATTTATGTTCACCACAATAATTTGAATGTTTATCTAATCTTTCTTGTGTAAGGAAGAAGTTAAGACAACGCAAACAAATATATATTTTATTTGTTCTTTTACATACTTGTGGTTTTATTAATTTAGCAATATCTTTGATGTATGTATAATGTGAATTTTCCTCTGAATTAAAATATAGAAGATTAATATGAGTTTGTTTACAATTGTCAGAAAGCTTTAAAACCTGAATGCTGTTGGTTTCTGTGAGACCATAAACATTAACTGATAAATTATTAATCTTTTCAAATTTAGGAATATCATTTAAAGCCATAGGAAACTTTAGATCTTTCGTATTTAATGTATTCTCATATTTTTAGCCGCGTCGCAGACGCTGCTCATAGAGTGCCCTCTGCTGTTGTTGTTGTTCTTCTTCTTCTTCTTGTTCTTGTTCTTGCAGAGAAGACAAAACCTCAAAGCTCCACCCATTCTGGGAACCATAGCTCCACCCATTCTGGGAGAGGCTTCATATAAACAAATATCCACCATTTTATTAACTCACATAGCTTTGAGGCCTGTTTTGTAGGCCCGTGGTGTCTTCCTCTCTCACACAGTTTTATTTCAAATCAAATTCAATATATCATTTCATTTTTCACAGTCGCTAACATAGTTTTAGACTCGGTTGAAAAAAAACGGGAAGAAAATCCGATGAAAGTTGCCCTTTATAGAACGAAATGAATTCTCAAAGGCCTGTAACTTCAAGTCCATTGAGATATATATTTTTTAAATCGTGGCATGGTCAGTCATACACCGCCCGAAATAACAGACGGGAAAATGCCGAGATATATATATTTTGTTTAAATCGCAGCATGGTCAGTCATACACCGCCCGAAATAACAGACGGGAAAATGCCGAGATATATTAAAAATTCGTCCATTTGATGACAATCGTCACGATGAAATATTTAATTTATACGTCGTCACAATAATGTGGAGAGAGGAGCATAGCTTCGTTCACGTGTCGCCACATACGGGAAATTGCCGAGATATATATTTTTTTAATCGCGGCATGGAAAGTCGTACACCGCCTGAAATAACAGACGGGAAAATGCCGAGATATATTAAAAATTCGTCGCCACACAAGGGGAAATTGCCGAAATATATTTTCACTTTGCACAAAAATAACCAAGTCATCGAATCAATAGGAATGTCCTGTGCCTATAACATCGACGTTATAGGCACAGCTGCATCTAGGCATTGTGTAACTTCGACGTGGCTTTTGTTTTAATTAAAACTTTTTGTACTTGTTGATATTGATAACTGCTTTTCTATTTTTGATAACACTGGGTAAATCAATGTAAGAAGAAGCTTTTAGAGGATCTGATTTAAGAATATGAATGTCTATGTAAATAATTTTTCCTATATTGAATCCACTTCCTACGATTGAATTATCCACATGTTGCTCTTGTTTAATAAGTTCATCATAGACTCCTGATGTTTTAAAATCTTGATATGAAGATATAAAGTGTGGCTCAGTTCTCATGTATGGTGTATCTATAACTCCTTCGTCCTTTGTCATTTCTAATTTTACTCCCATATAAAATTTAAGTGGTTTCATTTCTTTTAGTGTTTTTTCAATCAACGTTTGAACAGCAGGTTTAACTATTTCTACAGCATCAAATATAGACTCTGGTTCAGGAGGTTTGAAGTTGAAGACTTATTTTAATATGTCCTTTGAATGCACCATCAGAGTTTTTAGTTGTGATAAAATTTGATAAATGTAGATTTGTTTTAAGATGTATTTCGAAGCCTTTCTTGAGGATATTTTTATGACAGACAGAACAGTGTTTTGTTTCCTTCTGAATAGGAGCTAGTAGGTGAAGTAGATTAAATGTGTGTTTGTTAGTTTTAAGGTGTCTTTTGTATTGTTTATATTCTTGTTCACAAACGTCGCAATACGTTGCTTTGATCATATTTATATAGCAAAATTATACTTAAAGTAAAACACCCTTTAAGAGGCTTTTTTAAAGATGAAACTGTGCTTAAAGTAAAACACTTATAGAAGAAAGTGCCTTTTTACAGGCTTTTTATATATGAAACTATACTTAAACTAAAACACTTTTTCACTCAGAATCATCTGAGTCATAACTATCACATGAATACTCAGAATCATACTCAGTCATCAATAAAGCTACTCTCATAACTATCATTTGAGCACAAACTATTAGCATCATAACTATCATCTGAGTTCAATGAAATACTATCATCACTATCGTCCGAGTTCAATAAAATAGTAAAATCTTCACTGCTGTAATGACTCATATTTAATTAGCAGGAAAAATATTCCCATCAATATCTATATACTTTCTTTCATTAACAGATTCAATCTCTACATTTTTAATATCAAAAGTTATCTTTAAATAATCTCTAACTATCATAGAACGAAATGACATTTCACCAGAAATATTAACATCATTCATTTTACTTAGATCTACACCCTTTGGATTATTAAAGAATATACAAATGTTTCCTCTAGAATTGTTGATGGTCTTATCATTCTTTTTCAAAGTATCGCGATCGATCACTTTTTCAAGCTTTGAATAAATTGCCAGGAGTAGAGGAGAAACTTTTGTTAGATTTACTTTAATGGATGTCTTTCCAGGTATAGTTAGAGCTCTTCCTTTAAATGAAATAGAGGGGCTCATGTTATTTTCCATAACTGGTTTTACCCAAAAATTTCCATATTTATCTTTGTTCAATTTAACATCTTTGACATATTTTTCTATATCTTCCACCGAAGTAGAGATTGATTGAAATTTGTCTTTTGTGCTTTGAAACATTGTATTTATTAACGAATAAACTTGCGTTTAGTTGAAGTAAAAATTTACCATATAAATATGATAAGTTCTGAAGGATATTTAGAATTTCCAGACTCTCCATATGATAAATTAGAGAATTGTCCAGCTTGTGATAGAATAGGGCTTAATAATGAGGGTTCATATAAACAATGTATTTTCTGTGATTTAATTTTAATTAATAATAATACAAAAAATAAAAAAATATATAACTCTTTTAAATTAGAACCAAAAATGAATTACTTTACAAGATTAATAAGAGAGATGAATGTTAAGTATTGTGATGATAATACACCATTTCTTTCAAGGGAAGAGACTATTTGTATTGAGGAAATGTATAAGGGTTTAATGATATTTATTATTCGAAATAATTTTAATGGAAATGTTAATACAAGATACTATATAAATAAAATAATGAATTATTTTGAAATTAAACCTGAACTCAGGATAAAATATAGAGTTTCTAAAATAGCTCAAAAAAAGTTAGATGACTTGTTTTCCAAATATATAAATGAATGATTTTTTACCCGTTTGGGAAAACAAGATAAAATTTAACAACCATAAAAATCTTCCAAATTCATTAAGATGTCTAATAGTCGGATCAAGCGGATGTGGAAAAACCTGTTTACTTTTAAAGATGCTCCTTGCCCCCAACTTTTTAGATTATGATAATTTAATAATTTTTACGAAGTCAAGTTTTCAACCCAAGTATCAACTACTATCACAAGGTTTTAATGCGGGTCTTAAAAATGAAGACATGATCGGTTTATTTAAACTTCAAAACAAACTAAATGATTACAACATTGAGGATATAATACAACTATTTTGTGATGCACAGAAATCAAAATCAAAACCCATAACTTGTATTCTCAGTGATAATACGGATGATATACCTTCACCTCAAGATTTAGATAAATCAAAAAAGAACCTCGTTATATTTGATGATTGTGTTAATGAGAGAAACCAAACAGTAATGGATAGCTACTATACAAGAGGGAGACATTCTTCTTGTAATTGTATTTATCTTAGTCAGTCATATTTTCAACTCCCTCGGCGCTCAATAAGAAACAATGATAATACTTTTATTTTATTTAAGTTAAATTCAATAGATGTAAATAATTTTTGGAGAGATAATTGCTCTACGTTATGTAGTAAAAAAGAATTTGAGGCTCACATGAAACACGTGATTGGAAAATATTGTTGCGGATATGAGATTGGCCTCCATCCATATCCGCTTGTAAATATTCCCCTATTTCCCCAATACTTCCCAACTATCCCCAATCCCCCATTCCCTAGTCCCATTTTCTGTAAACAGCACTCTGTAGACCCGACCTTCCCCTATTTCCCCCATTAAATGTCGCATCCAGGTCCACCGCATCTCACGTAGACAACTTTCGGACATCTTGCTAGTTATTCTTAGTTTATGTCAGTTAAGGACTCGTTTCCATTAATTCTGACTCTTCGTTGCACCAGAATGTGATTGTATGGCACCATTAGTAAGTTTAGGACCTCCCAATACCTCCCCGCATCTCTTCCTCATGGAACAACAACAACACCAACAACAACAACAGCGGCGGCGGCGGCGCGGGGAGTGCGCGTCCTCACTCCGGCTTGGTTAGCCGCCATTGAACATGTGCTCCGACGGGGTTACCACGCAGGGGCTCGCAGTCAGCTCCTCGTCAAGGGCGGAGCCCGGTAACCCCCCCGCACCCAATAGGAGCGGCGGACCGATTCCATCTGGGGCGGAGCTAACGAGCCGAGGGCGTGTCACTCCCCGCTGAGCATGCGCAGGAAGAGGGAGGTGACGTCAGATGCGCCTCAGCTTGGAGAGAAAAGGACGTCACCTCCGAGCGCTGCGATACCTCCCCGCATCTCTGGACTGGACCGAGCTGTATTCTGGCCCTGAGCCAAGGTGCACCTTGTGCTATCGACTGCCTGCCCTTCCTTGCCATCAATCCCTGTGTAAGTCAGTCTTGTCCCGTTTGTCTGTGGTCTGTCGGGGATAAGATAAGACTGTGTCTAAGTGCCCATCTTTCTGTGCTTTACCTCTTACCGTGTAATCTACCCGTTTCTGCATCACCAATATTATATCCTCCTCCGGAGGTCTTGAGAACTGTACCCCTTGTGTCGTTGCATTTATCCCAGCCGTTGTGTCCTTTCCTTCATTGATTTAGCATTGCGCGACTTAGTCAACGTCGAGTGGAATCGGGCGGGATAGGGTTCTAATCGGGGAGTAACTGTGCGGACGCGGTAATACCAAACCGCTCGGTAAACTAACATCTAAAACCGCGTCTGTAACAATAGGTGTCGGGAAGTGGGATCGGACCCGAAGCGCGCTTCACGCGCTCGAAATTATTAACGGCGAAATTTGATTGTGTTTTACAAAAATAAAAACCCGAATTTTGAAAGTCGCGCTATGGCAGATCAAGACGGCTGGGTTCCGGTAGAGGAGAGTGAGGCAGGTTCGATCCAGGACCAAATTGAGGGACAAGAGGAGAGCGAAGCAGTGAGGGTGGCAGGTTCGCAAAATAGCGTCGTCGCGCACGAGGTTACGGGCGCGCAAAATGGCGCCTCGCACATGGCCACGGCGACCGCGCCCGCGACCGTAGTAGCGCCACCGATGGATTTGAACCTTTTTTTTATACAAATGAAGGCCCTTATGGACAAGAATAATGAAGAAATGGAAAACAGAATGAGGGGGGCCCTTATGGGACAAATGGGAGACCAAATTGGAGGTTTGAAAAACAGTATGGGGGCAATGAGGGACGAATTGGGGGGCGACATGGGGGCCAATAGCCAACGGTTAGAACAAAGGATGGGGTCCAATAGCGAGAAATTGAGGGAGGACATGGGGGCCCAGATCGGAGGGTTAGGGAGTAGAATAGAGGGATTAGACAATAGATTAGGGGAAATACAGGAGGGGTTAATGGGGGTAGAAAACAGAATGGCCGCTCAAGAGAATCAAATGGAAGGGATGCAAAAGGGGTTAGAGGGGTTAGAAAACAGTATGGAAGGCAAATTGAGGGACATGAGGGACCAAGCGGAAAGGGAAGTTAAACAAATGGGGCAGCAGATAGAGGGGGTCAGAATGGGGGTAGAAACTAAATTGGATGCTCACAGGGAGGAAATGGAGCAGATGAGGGTGGCATCTGGGCAGGAGATGCAGGTGATGGGAGAAGAGATCAGAAGAGGTGTGAGTGAGGAGGTCGGAGGAGTGCGCGAGGAGGTGAGGCACTGTAAGGAGCGCATGGAGAAGGAGGTGAGAAAGGGGACTGTAAAATTGCAAGGTGGTATAGAGGAGTTGACGCTGGGAGTAGAACAACTGACAGTGGGACAAAAGGAGGTGGGGGACCAGGTAAAGAAGAACACAGCGGTAATAGAGGGTTTAAAATCGACACAGAAGGAGATGAAAAAGGACGTAGGGGTAATTAAAAAAAGAGTGTCAGACGGTACATGAGGACCTGACGAGGAAAATGGACAAGGTGGTAGAGGTGATGGAGGTTAAAGAGCGGGAGGTGCGGGAGCACATAGAAAAAAATAAAGTGGAGTTAGAGGAAGAACTTAAAGGGGCGCACGAGGAGATGAAGGAGGTGAAGCAGAAATTAGAAGAAGTGGAAGAAGGGGTGAGCGAAATTAAGAAGCGACGGAGAGAGGATAAGAAAGAGATAAAGGAGGAAGTAAAAGATCGAATTGGTCCAAAGTCTGTGTTCGGATCGTGATGATGTGCTCATTAACCGGATGAGGGATTCGCAGGTGATGGAGGAGAAGCGAAGAGAAAGATGACCCGCTGTAAGTGGTGACCAATATGGTCGTGCGTATGATGCGCCAGGTGATTTAATAAGCTTGGGGGTCGAGATAGACCCGGATGTTCGTGAGAGGCCAAGAGTGAGGTGTATGGCTGGTCCGGAGGGTATGGAACGAGAGGTGCGAGGTGTGGGTGAGCAAGGTTGTGGTGGTATGGAATGGGTAGCGGGTTGCGGAAGTGTGACCCATGCATCGACACCAACAGGGGTAGTTGTTAGAGGGACAGGGGAGGCACGAGAGCCCCTTGGGGGTAATGTACTGTGGGGGCCCGGCCGGTTCGGCCCCGCGCTGACCCCGCAAGGGGCGACGCACGGGGTCCGGCAGGCGGGCAACGACTCGCATACGAGGTGGTCCCACAAGGTCCCACTCGCGCCGTATGATGGTGGGTAAGGGTGGCATCCCTGCCACCCTGCCCATGTGGGGCAAATGCGCAATAGATTATGGGGTGTATGGCAGTGAAAACTAGCCCGGGTGGGTTAGGTTATATTGATAGGGATCTAGCGAAGATGATATTAGGTAACGTTAAGGTTAGTTAGTGACTGATACCTGTAGAGGGGACGCAGGTAGATTAGTGTGGATGATAATGACGTGGGAGCGCAATAGTTTAAAGGGGCGACTGGGAAGCGCAAGTTTCAGAGGGGAGTAGTTAGATGAGATGATGCTGTGTGAGAACTGGGCAGGTGTGTGGAGCAGTGTGGAGCAGTGTATGAGTAGTGAGTGTTGTGGATCAGCGCGAATGCGCTTAGGGGAGAGAAGGGTGCAGGCGGCACCAAGTATGAGTGCACAGGTGTGCAAGTACAGGTGTGTGGAATACATGGAGTATTGGAATGAGTGGTGTGGAGAGAGTTGGAGTAAGTGGTACGGAGTGGTGTGCATGGTGCGAAGGTGTGAATGGGGGAAGAGTGGACCCCCATCACGGATACCCGGGGCGGGTAGTGTAAGTGTTAGGTAGAGGGTATAGGTAAATTGTGGTTGGATATTGGCATTTGTGGTGCGGTTGCAGAATGGTATTGTGGATGGGTGCATTAGTGTGTGGAAATGGCTGGGCGTGTAGCCTGTTAGTGTGTGTAGTTGTTTTGGGCACTTCACCACTGTGAGGATGTCGGCCAGGTGAGGCCGCAGGTGGGCTCTGGGAGCCGGTAGAGTTGTGGATGGGGCCCGAGGATCCGGAGGACGGACCCGGGTAGCCCAGTGCCAGAGAGGGCACCGAGTGGGGAGAGCGCCAGAGGGCCTTCCCCAGGTAGATAGGTTAGGGTAAGGAGCAGGTAAGCTCGGAGGCAACTGCAGTGGTGGAGGTGTGCAGGTGGGTAGACCTGCCGGGAGAGCTACACGTCGCAGCCCAGAAATTGTGCGAGGGCACCGGGAGATGAATCGGGGGAGTGAGACCCCAAATTGAGAAGCACCACAGTTTGGGCAATGGGAATTGGTTTTTAGAACCCATAGTGTAAGTTGGCCAATGGATTGGCAGGGAAAGACCCCGGGTAATGTAAAGTTGTTAGTCATTTAGGAAATAGTTAGGATTGATGAACCTGTCGCACCATACGCAGCCACTTACCTGAGGTGATGATGATGACTCCACACCTGTGTTCCTTTGTTCTGTGTTGCAGGAAATGAGAATTGCTGTTGGATTTGTGAGACGCATCACGACGTGGATGAGACATTGGGGTGATTCCATCTCTCCCTCCTTAGGAGGGACTGATGATGAATTGGTGATGGCAAATTTTGATGTTGAGTTGGAGATGGCAAATTTTGATGAGAGTTGGAAATGGCAAATTTGATTGGTTAGGAGGGAGAGAAGACGAATTTGGTTTATGGGAGGAACGGGGAAGACAGTAGGGACGTTTGTTGATGTGTAAAGTAGATGTTTATGGGTAGTGTTGTGTTTTGTGGATACAGTAAGGGGTAAGGGAGGGGCAATGTTGGTTACCTGGTGGGGGGGGGGGGGGCGTACGGTAGGAACGTACCTGTCTCACCTGGTTCCCATGTGCCCCTAGTGTGCATCACCTTGTATTGCGTGCACTTTTGTGCCCTTACCACCTTACTCACTTGTCTTCTTCTTTTGTCTCCCACCTACGAGGATCTGGCTTTGGGGCAGAGAGAGAGGAGAGAGAGGTGCTGGCTCTGCAGTTGTGGGCCTGTACTTTCGCTGCTTGCTGCCTGGATCGATACACCATATGGACCGCAATTTTTGTGGCCGCCCACCATGGACCGCAGTTCTTTTGCGGGCAAGCACCACCCGTTGATGGACCTATGGGTCAACGTGGCACCTATGCCATACAGGTGAACCACTTATAGTTGGCCCCCTGACGGCCACAAATTAGAAATGGACACGGTTGGCGTCCTTCTTTATTTCTAGGGAAGCCAGAACACCAAGTGGGCTCCAAGGCAAGACCAGCGGCAGAACATCGGCCGGCTGCGACACCACCGGTGATTATTGAACACTTTATTGGTGCACCGGATGGTGCTGACTGTATGAATAAGGGTGGTGCTTTTGGTGCTTGGATGGGGTGCTCTGCACATTATTAAAGGCCGTAGGGCCACAGGGCACTCGTGGGTTGGTGTATCGATGCTGGCATGCGTGCTCTCTCTATGCATAACATCTGCATGTGTTCCTCAAAGGACAGGTCCTGGATCGTGGTGTAAATATCAGTCTTGTGTAAATAATGCTCCCTACCGGCTGTATGTTTAGTTTGAGGATTCTTTCCGCGATTCGGTTATCCTGTGGGTGTGTTTCTGGTAGGAGAAGGGTGCAACGTCGCAGGGGGACATATTTACTCATTTGTGAACATCTGTAAAACTGTCGCACTCAGGGTTGAGTTAATAGTAGAGGGAACTACATCTGAGTGCCACACTAAAGTAAGTAAAAATTTATCGGGTCGGGATGCCCCGAGGTAGAGAAGGGTGCAATGTTGCGGATATGAGATTGGCCTCCATCCATATCCGCTTGTAAATATTCCCCTATTTCCCCAATACTTCCCAACTATCCCCAATCCCCCATTCCCTAGTCCCATTTTCTGTAAACAGCACTCTGTAGACCCGACCTTCCCCTATTTCCCCCATTAAATGTCGCATCCAGGTCCACCGCATCTCACGTAGACAACTTTCGGACATCTTGCTAGTTATTCTTAGTCTATGTCAGTTAAGGACTCGTTTCCATTAATTCTGACTCTTCGTTGCACCAGAATGTGATTGTATGGCACCATTAGTAAGTTTAGGACCTCCCAATACCTCCCCGCATCTCTTCCTCATGGAACAACAACACCAACAACAACAACGGCGGCGGCGGCGCGGCGGCGGCGCGGGGAGTGCGCGTCCTCACTCCGGCTTGGTTAGCCGCCATTGAACATGTGCTCCGACGGGGTTACCATGCAGGGGCTCGCAGTCAGCTCCTCGTCAAGGGCGGAGCCCGGTAACCCCCCCGCACCCAATAGGAGCGGCGGACCGATTCCATCTGGGGCGGAGCTAACGAGCCGAGGGCGTGTCACTCCCCGCTGAGCATGCGCAGGAAGAGGGAGGTGACGTCAGATGCGCCTCAGCTTGGAGAGAAAAGGACGTCACCTCCGAGCGCTGCGATACCTCCCCGCATCTCTGGACTGGACCGAGCTGTATTCTGCCCCTGAGCCAAGGTGCACCTTGTGCCATCGACTGCCTGCCCTTCCTTGCCATCAATCCCTGTGTAAGTCAGTCTTGTCCCGTTTGTCTGTGGTCTGTCGGGGATAAGATAAGACTGTGTCTAAGTGCCCATCTTTCTGTGCTTTACCTCTTACCGTGTAATCTACCCGTTTCTGCATCACCAATATTATATCCTCCTCCGGAGGTCTTGAGAACTGTACCCCTTGTGTCGTTGCATTTATCCCAGCCGTTGTGTCCTTTCCTTCATTGATTTAGCATAGCGCGACTTAGTCAACGTCGAGTGGAATCAGGCGGGATAGGGTTCTTATCGGGGAGTAACTGTGCGGACGCGGTAATACCAAACCGCTCAGTAAACCAGCATCTAAAACCGCGTCTGTAACAATATAAATATATTGTTGTGAAACAAGATGAGATACTAAATGATATTTTTCAATAAATAAATACAGAAAATGAATACCGAAGAAAGAGCAAGAAAGTTTAAAGAACATCAAGAGTTGGTTGCAAAAGTTGTAAAGCAACAGGAAGAGATAAAGAAGAAACGGAGACAGAAACTAACTGGTGAAGAAGCCTTTGAAAGAAAACAAGAGAAATTTTTTAAAGCACTTTTAAAAACTCAACAAACGATTTCACCTGCAGTTCCCACGGTAGAATTTACTCCAAAAAAACTTCAAATACTCAAAGATTTTAGTCAAATGACAGAGCAAGAACTTAGAGAATTAAAATATGATGATGAAGGATTATTTCGGAAACTTGAGGAGGTAAATCAACCCCCTAATTATGTTGTGGAAGGCGGGGCTTCAATTGGGAGGCCCAAATGAAAAGGCAAAATATCAGAAATTGAAGGCTTTTTTATTTTAAACGATGTATATTAAACATCCGTTAAATCATATCTCACGCAAATCATTAAAATCTAAACAGTATTTGTAGAATTTCAATAAAAGCCACATCACTGTTCATATCGGTAAATATTATTCCATCGTGTTTGGAAAAACTGGAAAATTGGAAAAATTGGAAATTGGAAAAACAATATAGCCTATTTTACTCCAGGGGGTTCCAGGATTACCCACCCAAAATTTTGTTGCAATCGGTTCAGCCGTTTTTGTGGTACCTGGGAACAGACAGACGGACAGACAGACATTTGGTGAATTATAGTAAGACTAGCAACGGTACCCGCTCTATGGGCGGGGCTTCAATTGGGAAGCCCAAATGAAAAGGTAAAATATCAGAAATTGAAGGCTTTTTTTTTTTAAATTTTAAACGATTCATATAAACATCCGTTGAATCATATCACACGCAAATCATCAAAATCTAAACAGTACATGGCGCCCATTTTGAAAAAAGATTGAATTCTGCAAAACGGAAGCAGCCGCTACACGTCTTTCTCAGTCACACGTTTATGTGTGAAGAGTGCGTGCCAAATCTGTAACACGGAAGCGGCCGCTACACCTGTTAGTCGCTTTGCACACGCTGCCGTGTTACTTCGGAGCCGCACGTTTATGTAGGAAGAGTTCGTCAGGAGTCGATCTACTCTCTCCTGGTACGTAGAATTTCAACAAAAACCACATCACTGTTCATATCGGTAAATATTATTCCACCGTGTTTGGAAAAACTGGAAAATTGGAAAAACAATTTAGCCTATTTACTCCAGGGGGTTTTAGGATTACCCACCCAAAATATCGTTGCGATCGGTTCAGCCGTTTTGTGGGTACCTTCAAACGGACAGACAGAGACAGACAGACGAACGGACATTTGGTGAATTATAGTAAGATACAGAGGTTGTTGCATTTCATTTTAACCTTACTCTTAAACTGACCTGTATTTCTACCCCTCCAATTACCTGCTTTCTCTTTATTTCTGCCATTTCCTGTGCATAAATGTAATGTGTATGCATACGTCTGCATTTGATGAAGATTCATTGATAACAAACATCTTGAATCTCTGTTTTTAATACACATTGTTGCCACTTCAACTTGCCTTATGCACTTGTGCACTTTTACAGAAATCATGAACTAAACGATCCTGAAGACCTTTTGAAATGAGACTTGGTTTTAATATCCATCCATGTAATCCCAAGGCCTTATGGACAAGCAATGAAATCCATTGCGAGTTAAGGCTAAGTACAAAGATCTAGCTGCCATGCTGCTTGTCTTCATAATGAGGGCATTGAAAACAAAATATTTTATTGATGAGATTAATATTACTTGCAAAATCGAAGATTTTTCAAGTATATTGGTTGATCTTGTGCGTTATTGTCTGTCTGTCAATCACCTACAGGTCACACCGATTTAAACCGATCTTCACGAAACTTCACCAGATGGCAGAGTTTGTCATGTGGAAGAAGCCCATTGATTTTGAGGTCAAAGGTCATTTTGAGGTCAAATTTATAAAATTGTCATTTTTCATCCGATTGACGTGAAAATTGAACAGCATTTGCATAGTACCTCACTGAATTGGGAAGCCAATTATGTTTAAGGTCAAAAGGTCAACTCTAGGTCAAACTTCTAAAATCATCAATTTTCATCTGAAAAATCATTAATTTTCATTTGATTAACCCGATCTTTGATTAAGATCGTCAATTTTAATCTTAATGAAATAGACAATTTGATGTATTCATGGCAACTTTTTAATTTTGGGGGTGGATGGATTTTGCAAGTATCGTGCTCTGCATGACGTCTTGTTTTGAGCATTTATTGTCCCCCGTCGCACAGCGGAGCGAAAGGGGGACTATGGCTTTCCCCTCCGTCCGTGTGTCCGTCCGTCCATCCGTCCGTGCGTGCGTGCGCAAGCGAAGGACCGCATTCGAATTTGGTGTGTGGGTGCAGCCCACGTCAAAATCCAAGATGGCCGCCACCATGTATGTCTGATGCCATGTATGTCTGAACCTTGTAACCTGCATATCTTGAAAAATAAGCGAAGTACCAACTTCTAATGTGGTGTGTGGGTGTATCTAGGCATAAGGAAGAACGCTATTGAAAATTGGGTCGCCATGTCAAAATCCAAGATGGCCGCCGTCATGTAAGTCTGAACCTTGTGAGATGAATATCTTGAAAAATAAGTGAAGTACCAACTTCTAATTTGATGTGTGGGTGTATCTCGGCATAAGGACGAACGCCATTGAAAATAGGTCGCCACGTCAAAATCCAAGATGGCCGCCACCATATATATGTCTGAACCTTGTGAGCGAAATATCTCGAAAAATAAGCGAAGTACCTTCTGGTGTGTGGGTGTATCTAGGCATAAGGAAGAATGCTATTGAAAATTGGGTCGCCACGTCAAAATCCAAGATGGCCGCCACCATATATATGTCAAACTTGTGAGCGAAATATCTCGAAAAATGAGCGAAGTACCAACATCTAATCTGGTGTGTGGGTGTATCTAGGCACAAGGAAGAACGCTGTTTAAAATCGGGTCGCCACGTCAAAAGCCAAGATGGCCGGCGCCATGTATGTCTGAAACTTGAGATGAATATCTTGAAAAATAAGCAAAGTACCAACTTCTAATTTGGAGTGTGGGTGTATCTCAGCATAAGGAAGAACGATATTGAAAATTGGGTCGCCACGTCAAAATCCAACATGGCCGCCACCATATATATATGTCTGAACCTTGTGAGCGAAATATCTTGAAAAATAAGCGAAGTACCAACTTCTAATCTGGTGTGTGGGTGTATCTAGGCACAAGCAAGAACGCTGTTTAAAATTGGGTCGGCAGGGCAAAATACAAGATGGCCGCCGCCATGTATGTCTGATGCCATGTATGTCTGAACCTTGTAACCTGCATGTTTTGAAAAACAAGCGAAGTACCAACGTCTAATCTGGTGTGTGGGTGTATCTATTGGGTCGCCACGTCAAAATCCAAGATGGCCACCACGATGTATGTCCGAACCTTGTGAGAAGAATATCTTGAAAAATAAGCGAAGTACCAACTTCTAATTTGGTGTGTGGGTGTATCTCGGCATAAGGAAGAACGCTATTGAAAATTGGGTCTCCACGTCAAAATCCAAGATGGCCGCCACCATATATATGTCTGAACCTTGTGAGCGAAATATCTTGAAAAATAAGCGAAGTACCAACTTCTAATCTGGTGTGTGGGTGTATCTAGGCGTAAGGAAGAACGCTATTGAAAATTGGGTCGCCATGTCAAAATCCAAGATGGCCGCCGCCATGTATGTCCGAACCTTGTGAGATGAATATCTTGAAAAATAAGCGAAGTACCAACTTCTAATTTGGTGTGTGGGTGTATCTCGGCATAAGGAAGACCGCTATTGTAAAGTGGGTCGCCACGTCAAAATCCAGGACGGCTGCCACCATATATATGTCTGAACCTTGTGAGCGAAATATCTTGAAAAATAAGCGAAGTACCTTCTGGTGTGTGGGTGTATCTAGGCATAAGGAAGAACGCTATTGAAAATTGGGTCGCCACGTCAAAATCCAAGATGGCCGCCTCCATGTATGTCTGACCCTTGTGAGCGAAATATCATATCATAGCATGTTTTCTGCATGTTCCACTTTGTCAACTCACATCACTTCCCCGACGGGGGACCTAGGCGTAACGCTTGTTTCATTTGTTATTTGTATTTTATGCAATTTGATATTTTTTGTTGTTGATTTTTATTTTTTTTAATGTAATTTTATTCAGCTCTACTTTGATTCTTATCATGTTCCTTTTTTTTCTTTTCCTTTTTCACTTGATCAACTGATTTTCCTTTTCAGTACATTGAGATTTCTTTGCATTTGAAAAGTGCTATATGAATACAATTTATTATTGTTATTATTATTGACTTCCGTTATTGTTATTGATTGACTTCCGGTCCCTCAGGCGACGAGGCTTGCTTCGATCTCTCCACGGCATCGAAGTTTAAGTGTTTTCCCATTCGTGTCTTTGTCGGGTTTCCGCTGGTTGTTTTGTTGTGTGTGTGTTGTTGTGTGTTTCTGTTTAGTTTTGGTTTTGTGGTTGTTGCGGATTTGTGTGTGATTGGTCGTTTTTTATTCGCGCGTCGTGCGCGGTCTGGTCTTTCCGGGCTCCCTTCCCCCCGTCGGTGTTTTGTGAGTGTAAGTTCTTTCCTTCATAGTATTTGCTTGTTTCTCTGATTTTCTTTTCTCCCCCCTGCCTCTCGCGGGCATCTTACCTTTTGTCCGGCGTTTTTAAAAACAGGACAAACGGATAGACAAATAATTCTACATTGATTCTTTCTCTCCTCCCGGACACGTGCTTGTTCGCTCTCCTCCTCGTCTCGACTTGTGCCCGGCCCCCTGTATCTCGTTTTTCTTCCGCCTCTGCTCCTAATTTCTCAAATCCACGTTCTCGCTTGGAGACTTTTCCCAGATTGTTTTTCATGGTTATCATGATTCTGTTTGGATATTGTTGGAATATGTTTAAACCGCAGCCGTGATGCTGACGGCCCCCCCCCGCCCCCCCCCCTGAATTTCCATGATTTAAAAGTTTCCCAGTGTGTACCCTGGTCAGAATAGGTACACCGTATCCCTGCGTGTCGTAAGAGACGACTAAGAGGGTTGGCGTCAGGAAGGGCATCCGGCCATAAAAACATTGCCTCAAAAAGAGAACCATGACAATTACAACTACATATGGGCAGGGTGCAGCCTGAAGTGGAGATCGGTTTCTGAGGTTTGGGACATAGAATGTAGGGACAATGACAGGGAGATCAGGAGAAGTGGTGGAAGTATTGGTCAGAAGAAGAGTGGACATATGTTGTGTGCAGGAGACGAGATGGAAGGGAAGTGGTGTGAGAATGGTGAAGGGTAGGCAGGGACAGAAATACATGTTTGTGTGGCAAGGGTGCCTGGAGGGCGTGAATGGTGTTGGTGTCCTGTTTTCTGAGGAGTTTGTAGTCAGTGTGGTGAGTGTGACTAGAGTGAGTGATAGGTTGATGATGGTGAAAATGATGATTGGAAAGCTCTTGGTGAACGTCATCTCGGGATATGCTCCGCAGGTTGGTCGAAGCGATGAAGAGAAGGACAAGTTCTGGTGTGCGATAGAGAAGCTGATGGAAAACGTGAAAGATGAGGAAGTTGTGGTGGGAGGAGACCTGAATGGACACGTGGGAAGGAGTATGGATGGTTTTGAGGGAGTTCATGGGGGTTACGGATATGGTGTGAGAAATGGAGAAGGTGAAAGGATTTTGGAGTTTGCTGATGGAGCTGATTTGTTGATTTGTAATACTCAGTTCCAGAAAGAGGATAATAAGCTTGTTACATACACGTCAGGTGGGTCGACGACAACCGTTGACTACCTGATGGTGCGTAGGCGAGATAGGGGGCACCTCCGGGACACAAAGGTGATCCCGGGGGAGGAGGCTGTTTCACAGCACCACTTGGTTGTCTGCGACATAAGGGTGAAAGGTGCGAGGAGAGCTCGGCAGGTGAAGTACCAACCGAGAATGAAGGTGTCGAGGTTGAAAGAGGTGACAGTAAGGGAGGCATTAAAAGAGAGGCTGAGTAGGGTAGAGGATGATGTGGTTGAGCTTGAAAGTCGTTGGATGTCAATGAAAGCTAGTCTGTTGGGAGCCGTCGGTGAGGTATGTGGATGGACAAAAGGACCACCGAGGCACTCGGAAACATGGTGGTGGGATGATTAAGTTGGAAAGAGGATTGATGAGAAGAGGAAGAAGTTCAAGGAGTGGCAGAAGGCGAAGGGTACGGGAGCATAAACAGCAGAGCATGAAAGTTATAAGGCAGCCAGGAAGGCTGCAAAGAAAGGGGTAGCAAAGGCGCAGGAGGCATGGAGGAAAATGTTCGGAGAACGCTTGGATTCGGAAGAGGGTCAGAAAGCAGTATTCAGGATTGCAAAGCAGATAGCGAAAGAGAGGTGTGATGTGATGGGGGTGACTTGCTTGAAGGATGAAGTGGGACAAATTGTTGTCGACCCAGATGGAATTAAAGGAAGATGGAAAAGATATATGGAAATGCTGTTGAATACAGAGAATGAATGGGATGGCAACATAGAGAGTAAGCCAGTTTTAGGACCAGCAGAGAAGATAACTGAGAAGGAAGTTGAGGAAGCGATAAAAGCAATGAAGAGTGGAAAAGCCGGAGGGCCAACGGGAGTTGTGGGAGATATGTTGAAGGCAGCAGGAAGTTGGGGTGTGAAGTGAATGACAGAGATCTGTAATCTGGTGGTGAAAGAAGGCCGCATTCCAGTGGATTGGGAACTGAGTACCCTCGTCCCTCTATACAAGGGGAAAGGTGACCATCTGGAGTGTGGCTCGTACCGAGCGATAAAGTTATTGGAGCATGGAATGAAGGTATTGGAAAGGGTTTTGGGGAGGAGGATAAGGAAGAAAGTGAAGATCGACAAAATGCAGTTTGGATTTATGCCAGGAAGAGGCACGACAGACGCGCTTTTCATTGTGAGGCAGCTGCAGGAGAAGTACATGGAGAAGAGGAAGAAGTTGTTTTTTGGGTTTGTTGATCTGGAGAAAGCATTCGATAGGGTTCCACGCAAAGTATTGACATGGGCATTGAGGAAGTTGGGAGTGGAGGAATGGTTGATCAGAGTAGTGATGGCAATGCACAAAAGAGCGCGCACAGCTGTAAGGATGAAGGACGGAGGACGGGAACAGTGGTAAGTTTGAGGTGAAGGTGGGAGTGCATCAGGGGTCCGTACTAAGTCAACTACTATTTGTAGCTGTGATTGAGGTGCTGGCTCAGAACGTAAAGGAGGGTTTACCGTGGGAGTTGTTGTATGCAGATGATCTGGTGTTGATTGCGGAAAGTATGGATGGACTGAAGGAAAAGATGAACAAGTGGAAGGAATGTATGGAGACAAAAGGTCTGAAGGTGAATATCGGAAAGACGAAGGTGATGGCAAGTGGTAAAGCATGTGGTGAGGTGGAAAGAACTGGGAAGTGGCCGTGTGCTGTGTGCAGGAAGGGTGTCGGAGTGAACTCCATTCAATGTACAATCTGCACTGAGTGGGTTCATCAAAAATGTAGTGGTCTGAGAGGGTCATTTACCAGTGTGGCAGCTACATTCAAATGTAAGGTGTGCACAGAGGGAGCTGCAGATGGAGGAAATGTTGAGTTGGATCTTGGAGACGGCGTGAAGCTGGAAGGTGTGAAAACATTTTGCTACCTCGGAGACATGCTGAATGGAGAAGGTGGATCAGACTCGGCAACGGTTGATCGAGTGAGATGTGCATGGAAGACGTTTCGGGAACTGAGTGGCGTGCTGATGAGGATGGGAGTGTCACTGAAGCTGAAGGGAATGGTGTATGCTGCATGTGTGAGAAGTGTTATGATTTATGGGAGCGAGACATGGGTAATGTACGTAGAGCAGCAACGAAGGCTGGAAAGGGTGGAAATGCGAATGGTTCGATGGATGTGCGGAGTATCGTTGAGAGAGAGGAAGACAAATGATGAATTGCGAAAGATGATGGGAATATTGCCTGTGATTGATGCTGTGAAGAGGAACAGGTTGAGATGGTTTGGTCATGTGTTGAGGAAGGATTGAAGTGACTGGTTGAGAAGAGTGATGGAAATTAATGTAGAAGGAAGTAGAGGACGGGGAAGACCGAGAAAGACTTGGCTAAAGATGGTGGAAGAAGAAATGCGGGCAAGGGGGTTAACAAGGAGAGATGCAGAAAATAGGGCAAAATGGAGAAGATTGTCATGGGGACTGCAAGGATAACCCCCGCTCTAGCAGGGAAAATGGCCTTAAAATGCATGTTGTTGTTGTTGTATTGTTATTATTATTATCCCCACACCTTTAAAAAAAACTAGAGGATATTGTATTTAGAAGCGTCTTCTTAAACAATTGGGCAAAAATTCCCCAAACTTGGTAGTTATGATCACCACATGGCATGAAGGTGTCATTTTGGCCCCACCCTTGAGGTCGAATCAAAAGGTCAAACACCTACAATGCGAAATTATAGGCACATTTTAAAACATTTTAAATATGAAACCTTGTATGTGCAATCAGCATTGGGGGAGGCATGAAATGTATAACGATTTTTGGGATTTCATCCCTGTTTCATGACCCAGGGGTTGGGAATTATGGTCATGGGCATCAATACGGAAAAACAAATATATTTTAACTCAAGATTTGATATTGGGTCATTCCTTGTTTAACGTTTTGCCATCTTTCAACTTTTCTTTCAGTGGGAAGGGTGGTGATTTGCAATGGCATGCAATCAACTTCGCTCTAGTTTTACTTTTTCTATTTTTTCCATTTTTTTGGAAAAGATCATCTTCCCACTTAATAATAAAATTGTATTTTCTAACTACATTTTATTTTTCCTTTTTGCTTGCAAACTCCAACACTAATTATTGGTGTAATTAACTAAAGCCTAAATGATGTTTTCATGCCCCTTTGCAGTTTATCCATGTACAACTGTAATGATGTTCCAAATATCCTTTGGCATTGATCATAATTCGGCAAAAATGTTTTGGTTTCCGTTTGACATAACTCCATTATAGCCTTATTGATGTTCATATCGGGACTTTGTCCAGGCCAAGCCATCTTTGTTGGTGTTCCATCAGCCTTTTTTACATTCAAGACAGTTTTTTTTTACAACATTGGCTGTATTCTTGCGGTCACTTTCATGTTGAAAGATGAATCCTCGCTCCATGAGAAATTCCTGTTGGAATGGCATAATGGATATTTTTGCAAAACACCCAAACCCTTTGGTGAGATTAAGCCCCACACTTGTATTGATCTACCCCATGCTTTACTGAAGCAGTTGTACACTGACTGTTATACTGCTCCCTGGTCTGCCTTTCAACAAACTGCCATTGATTATTGCTAAAAAGGTTAAACATGCTTTTATGTAAAGAGCGTCTTCTTCCAGGTTTGGTCATCCCATCATTTCATTTCCACTGCCTATCTCAGTCTTTTTGGTTTTGTCTCCTCAGCAAAGGTTTTAGGGCAGCTATACTTTTTCTTGACCCCTTCTATTGTCAATAGTACCAGTTTTACATATCCTCCTCAATCTTTCATATAGCCCCTGCTGAAACATGAAGACAGGCTGCATTCTACTGCAGGCTGCAGTCACCTTCACCAGCTAATACTTTCATTTCTAGAAACATATGTAATATTTCCTTCTTGGAAGCCATAAACTGTGAAGAGGAACAGGTTGAGACGGTTTGGTCATGTGTTGAGGAAGGATGAAAGTGACTGGTTGAGAAGAGTGATGGAAATGAATGTAGAAGGAAGTAGAGGACGGGGAAGACCGAGAAAGACTTGGCTAAAGATGGTGGAAGAAGAAATGCGGGCAAGGGGGTTAACAAGGAGAGATGCATAAAATAGGGCAAAATGGAGGAGATTGTCATGGGGACCGCAAGGATAACCCCCACTCTAGCAGGGAAAATGGCCTTAAAATGCATGTTGTTGTTGTTGTTGTTGTTGTTGTTGTTGTAAGCCATAAAATTCACCAACCATTCAACCCGCCAATGATATCACTGCCTATTAAACCTATACTATGAATCCAAAAAATATTCCTTCTGCAGGTGTGGCACATCCTCGTTGCTTGCCTGACAACCAATCACAGTGTATTATGTCAACACTGCACGATGTCCAGCATTTAATTTTATACACCTACAATGTGATTCTATCATTATTTTGGCGTTGTAAACCCAATTATCACATGTTTCCACCTGTTGTCAATACAATTAGCACTTTCAATAACCATGTTTTTTCCTCCCTCCCCCAACAACGTTTTCCCAAAATTTACAATATGGACTTTTAACATCAACAATCCTGGTCTTGGGAAGCAAGGCAACTAAATTAGCATATTTTTCTGTAGTTTTTCATTAGCAACCATTTTACCATGTTCATCAATCGCCCAATGTGGTAAAATAACACCCTTGATATTGGCCTCAGTTAAAACCCATCTAACGTCCACTATGTTTAAATAGAATAACCCTGATTGTATCCCACAATTCCATGCAGTTTTTTTAATTTTAAATATTGTAAACATATCAGTAAACGTGTTTTAATTTGATCTGGAAAGCATTGTCATATGTAGCAGTCGCAGTGGCATAACCTTGGTGAGGTCACAAGTAGCGAGCAGCAATATGGGATTTTGGTTGGATTTTCTTTCCCCCACAAATATCCTGCCGAGGTTGGAAAATACAATTCGGTTTGTTGGATCCTAGATGGGACAAGACGCAAACGCTTTTATAAAATTTTTGGTTTGCTTTCTGGATCCAAAATTTAGGTAACCGATTTTGGGTGGGAGTGTGTGGCAATCTAATAGAGAAGGTGACGCACTCTATCAGATGCTAGGCACAGGTGGCTTTGCTTGTTAAAAGCAAAAACGCAAATGGTTTGCAGGGTTAACGTCTGGGTAAGGCATGCTTTGTGATACTATAATCACTAATTGGCATCAAATGGCATCAAAAATAAAAATCCATTCTAAGCTTTGCCTACAAAGAGTTTTTATTTTTAAATAGTATTCATACAGTACATGAATGCCAAAGCGTTGTGGAATGCATGCATGCTTCCACAAGCAGGTTTTGTTTGCAGCGGTCACTGAAATATCAGTAAAACAGAAGTTCACCGCCAGAGTTTTTTATTGGCCATGTTTAATTTTTCAAGGAAAAAAATAAACAATCGTTGCTGTTAAATTAATTTTGCATTTAAAACGTCTCACTAAGTTTGCATTGCAGATTTAAAAAAATTTATTTGTATGAAGTGGCTCAATGATTTATGTGATGTACATGCTCCAAATTTTGACAAAAATTTCCAACAACCCTAGGTGGTTCCATGGCCATATCTCTGGCCGTGATGCCGAGAAGCTGCTTACGGAAAAAGGCCGTGGTGGGAGCTTCTTGGTGCACGAGAGCCAGAGCAAACCTGGTGACTTTGTGCTGTCCGTGCGCACAAGTGAGGACCGTATCGATGGTAGCGAAACCAAGCCCAAGATCACTCACATCATGATCCGCTGCCAGTTATTGTGCTTGTACAAGTTGGATAAATCAAGTTGATATCTGATAATAAAAAAAAAAACATAAATAAGTAAGTGTGCATAGGATATAATGATAAAATGCTCATTGTTATTTGTCTTGCCAGAAGGTGAATTCCCACCTGGTGGGTTTAGCTTCTAAATCAGGGGTTCCCAAACCTTTCCAGTACGTGACCCCTTTCAGTAGTACCAAACCTACCATGACCCCCACCTTTATAAGCCTTCTGAAAATGTACTAATTTCCAATGGCGCAGATACATTTTAAAGATTAATCACAACAGAGAGAGCAATAACAAAAAAATTTTTTTATTAATCTTTATTAACAAGGATTGATTTAATCATGTATTTTAATGAGAAGGATGTATTTGCTTTTTTGATACAAGCAAATCAATACGCGGGTCTGTGTGGCTCAAGGCACGTCGCATGTCTGCTTCAGCATCCAACCTGTTTCGGGCGTTTGATTTGATTACCAGGAGAGTCGAGAAACCACTTTCACAGAGGTAAGTCGATGAGAAAGGAATGAGAACCTTCAGGGCGAATTCGCTGGTCTTGGGGAAAGCGGAAAGCATTTTGGCCCAGCAATTAGAGCTGCTGAACTGTTGTTGTTCCTGGAACTCATCTTTGGCTGCGGTGTTGTTGATGAGCTCCAAGAATTCCTCTTGTATGCCATCAGGAAGATCGTCCACAGTGCATCGGAAAGGATTGCGGGCAAGTTTCAGCTGTACATTCTCATTTGCATCAATCTCATGAAAATAGTGTCTGAATTCTTCTTGGAGGCTTGACAAGTGTTCCTTGATCTCTTGTTGCAGCTCCTCTGCAAGTGGTTCTTCACCGACGACCTCAGTCAGACGTTGGAAGGAAGCTACATTTCCCCTCTCGACTTTCCTCTCCCAAAGAGCTGGCTTGTCGAGGAAAGCCTTGATGGCATCGGTGTGCATTATGATGGTGGTATCTGGGCCCTGTAGTTGCCGGTTGAGTCCATTCAAAGCTTCGAACACGTCTGCCAAGTAGGCAAGACTACACTTAAATGGCTCTCGAATGTCCTTTAACAACTACTCCGTCTTCTTCCCTTGAGCTGCCAGAAATACCTGCAATTCATCAGAGCTCAAATACACGGGCGAGAACATTGCCCTTTGACAGCCAACAAACAGATGTGTAGAAGAGGAGGTCTTGGTGGGCAGAATCCATGTCTTGGCACAACTGACGAAACAGCCTGGTGTTGAGTGCCCCTCCTTTGATATGGTTGACGATGCGGATCACAGTTTCCAAGGTGACTTTGAGAGCAGCAGGGAGCGTCTTGGAGGCAAGAGCCTCACGGTGGATCAGGCAGTGTGTTGTAATGACATCCGGGTTCTTCTTCTTGACTAGAGTCACAAATCCTGACTTGGAGCCGAGCATGCTGGGAGCTCCGTCCGTGCAGACACCAACCAACTTTGCCCACGAGAGCTTTTCCTCTTGGAAGAAGTTGGACACCATGTTCATGACATCTTCAGCCTTTGTAGTTGTTATCAGTGGGCTGCAGAAGAGGAACTCCTCCTCCACCTGATTTTCCGAGATGAACCGAGCAAAAACCAAAAGCTGTGGAAGCTGTGCGACGTCTGTGGACTCATCAAGTTGGATGGCGAAGAAGGGAGAGAGTCGGATTTTCTCCGTCACCTGAAGTTTGATGTCCTGGGACATGTCATCGATGCGCTGCTTAACTGTGTTGTCCGAGAGACTTATCTGATTAAGCTTGTTGACACAGTTCTGATCGAGGACTAGACGAGCAGCCTCTACCATGCAAGGCTTAACGAGCGTCTCTCCAATCGTGTGTGGCTTCTTCTGCTTCGCGATAAGAAGGGAGATCTTGTACGAGGCCTCGACGATCTTGCTGTGTTGAAAGAGAACTCCTGTTCCATGATCCAATCTCGACCGCTTGAGCTGGTGTTCTTTGATTTTGAAGTAGGCCAAATCCTTGCTGGCAAGTTCCGGATGAACCTTGGCGAGGTGCTCCTTCAGCTTGAAGGGCTTCAGGCTCTCGTTAGCAAGTGTCTTCCTGCAGATGACGCACTGTGGCAACTGCACGCCATTGTTCACGATAGATGAGAAGCCAAAGTTGAGAAAACTCCCGTTGTATGTGCGTTTCTTCGACATCTGCAAAACAAAATATCAAGCATTAGGAACGAAAATAGTCGTATGACAAAACCTAAATATCAAAAAACTAACAAAAATCCCTAAATATCATAAAAAATTTCCTCAAAATCTTGGACCCTCCATGACCCCCAGAAAAAGGCTCATGACCCCTTTGGGGTTCATGCCCCGCAGTTTGGGAACCACTGTTCTTAGGGAATGGCATCATTTTTTTGGATCTTCCTGTACTTGTCAGCAGTTATGATGTACATTATTGCCACAATTGGCTGAGATGCAATCCCAAACTTTTACTGATCCTCTACCACGTTTTACTGTCGATTTTGTACTTTGATTATAATAATATGTCTCCTCTCAGCCATGAAAGAAACTGTTGATGGTTGCTGCCAAAAAAATTAAATAAAACCTTCATTAATCTATCGAGAGCAAATGATTCCAGCTTTGTTCATCCGGCTCTCCACTTACATGGACACTAGTTTGTGGTAATGTGTTTATTACAGTTTCAAAGGTATCATTCACACCTGTATTTTCAGCAAGGTTATTGCCAACATCCATACTTCATGGCCATATATTATATTGAGAAAACACCCTGAGATAATCAACATCACTTTTGGACAGTTTCAACATTGTATCTCGACAGCATCTATTATTAACAGCGCTGGCTTTGTGTGCCTTCTTTGGAGCCTTGCATGCAGTTTGTACTGAAGCATGGAATATTGCCACAACGTATTTGGATGGAGTATCGTGCACAAGCCAAGAACTTATTTCTGCTAACAGAAGAAGCCCATGGTAAAAATACGATGATGTAAAAAGCAAAAAAGAAAAGGAAGCCTTTTATCCTTGTGATGGTTAAAGAGCTCAAAATGGGATGTTATGTGTACTGTAATTCATAACAGCAAAGAAACAGACAATTCCTGGAGCCATTGAGGCAGGTTCTGTTGCCGAAACACCGCCTGGCTTCAATTTTTTGTCTGATTGATAAAAATTATAATTTTACCGTTTGTTTGGGTTAATTTGACACAAACTTGTATTTATTAATTTTTTTCTCTTCAAGGATTGTTTCCGTGTTTCAGGGTGGGATAGACAGACAGACAGACAGACAGACATGCAGACCACATCATTGTATATAAGTATATACTAGCAGGTACCTATGGAACTTCTGCCCAATGTAAAATTTGACCTCAGGTCCTCAACATCCGCCTACCCCGTCACAATCCCCAAGTCATCAATTGCCCCTCGCAAACCCCAAACCAATAGGCCCTCCCCCCCTCTCCCTCCCGAATCCCAAATTCCTCAACCTACCTCTCACAACCCAAAGGGTTCAATCCCCTCACCACTCCAAGCCTTCAAACCTCCTCACCACCAACTTCTCAACCCTCCCCTCACCTCTACCACAACTCCTAAACCACCCTTACCCCTACCACAACTCCTCAACCACCCTCACCCCCACCACAACTCCTCAACCATCCTCACCCCCACCACAACTCCTCAACCACCCTCACCCCCACCACAACTCCTCCACAACCAACCCCACCACAAAAATAGTGACCCCACCACAAAAAATTTTCTGATTGTTCTGGAGTGTACTTAAACATTTGGGTTTTGGTTTTGAGGCATTAATGTGCTGTTAATTTTAAAACCAAGTCACCACAACCCCACCCAAACAAAGTTCTCAATCCCTCACCCCACCCCCCCAAATTCTCAACCCACCGCTCCCAACTCTGTCCCATCTTTGCTATCTCTCTCCCTTTCTCTCTCCCTCTCTCTCCCTCTCTCTCCCTCTCTCTCCCTCTCCCTCTCTCCCTCTCTCTCCCTCTCTCTCCCTCTCTCTCCCTCTCTCCCCCTCTCTCCCTCTCTCCCTCTCTCTCCCTCTCTCTTTCTCTCCCTCTCTGTCATACCTCTGTCAGACAGAACGGACAGACAGAGAATGGACAGAGAGACAGACTGGTGGAGAATATAGCTAAGTAGATGATCTGATAGCAGAAGATATGCTTATGTGGTATTTCATTCGATAGAGCTATTCTTAGAATATTGTCCTGTGGATGGCTCTTAAGACGTAGCACCCATGGATGACCAATATTGAGCTTACTTTGAGGCGTTGAGGGGGGGAGGGGGGGGGAGGAAGAAGAAGCGGGATGAAGTGGAAGCGGGATGTTTTACCTGTCGGTCCAGTCTTCAATCAGGGAGGAAGCGGGAGGCAGTCTTCAACCCTGCAAATTAATAAACTCAACGAACACGTTTTTATGTACCACAATAAACGCGGCTTTATTGCCGGACCCCGAGAATAATGAACAGACTTCGAACACAGACAAATGGGGAGATAATAAAAGAAATACCTTGGGTGTGTGTTTGTGCTGGCTTAGCTCTGTCTGGCTGCAGTGTCAGGGATCGTCAGGCTCCGAGCGCAGTTGTCCGACGCGGCTCCGGTTGGTGGGAACAAGGCCCCGACGTGCCCCTGTTCACTAGGCCTCGATAAGGCCTCTCGCGCCATCGTTCGCTCGCTGCTAGGCCCGTGTACGCTGCAGAGCGGCAAGCCTCACCCCTGCTTCTCCACGCTGCAGTGGCAAGCCACGCTGGTACACCCGTCGCTTGCACTGAGAACCCAACTCTTTGTGCTCACTCAACCATCTCTCCACCAAAGTCCGAAGGCAAGACAATGCAGCGGAATGTAAGGGAAGTCTAGTGCAGGGAGAAGGTCCAAACACAAGCGAACAGTCCAAACCGAGAGAACAAAAGGGGACGTCGATGCTGACAGAGCCAAAATGCAACCGTTCGCTATGGTGTCCAGAATCAGAAGGGATGAGAGGGGACATCGATGCTGACAGAGCAAAAATGTGACCGCTCGCTATGGGATCCAGAACGAGAAGGCCGAAAGGGAGATAGAAAATGTCGGTTTCTCCTCACTTTTATTGATCCCCCTTGGTCAATCAGCTTGCTCCTTATTGTCCCTGGGCTTCAGCTGCGTGCCGATTGGCCCTCCCTTCCAGTGATGTGATCTCCCCCATCAAACCCTTTAACCAATCCATCGTGAGGTGGGCGTGGCCTCAGCCTGCCTGAGCAATGTTTGTCTTCAAGTCGGGGTAATGCGTGGGTGCTTCCTGTCTGTTCTTCCGGTCAGTTTCCTTGTGCGGAGGGGGGGGGGGGGGGGGGGATTTGTTATTCGTGTATGCGCCAATGGGAATGGATTCCTAATCTACGTGTCTATATGCGTTGCCATACGGGTCAATGGAATGATCACAGGTTTGACACACAGGGGAATTAACATAATCCCTACTCTATATAACACAACGATCATCCTGGTATGATCACAAAGATACACTTACACGAACAAACCACCTAAACAGAACTTATTACATGTGGGGTTCCCTATCACGACAGCCGGAACATAATACCTACGCAGATCTACCTGGATCTATATATGTCACTACCCCACCGACATTACAATATTACTATTGGGCATAGTTTGACTGACGGCTGGAAAGATAGTCTAGATGGTGCACACTTGACTCTGAGCTGTATAGCCTGGCTTAGAATCTCGGCTCAGCTATAAACTGCCATATTGGTACATCGCAAGCAGGATGACGAATTATTTGTGCTGTCCCTCAGAGATGGATGTTAAACTGGGTTTCCCATCTGCTGGCAGTAGTTGATGGACATTACAGATCCCACGGTGTCCTTTTAATTTTTCGCAGGTCTACAAGAACTTTGCTTTGCTGTTGATGGTGTTGGGGTTCTTGTTGGGTGTCAATTTTTGAAATGTGCACCCATTGGTGGGACAGCTTCTTCTTTTTTTTCTTTTTTTTCTTTATACTGAATCGAGGCTCGTGAAAGAGCTAACATTTATTTCACAAACAAATCACCCAGACAAACAAAATATATAAAAAGAGGGAGCGGAAGACAAGGTGGGGAGAGAAGGGGAAGCACACAAACATAACATTTGAGAGCAGGGAGATGTGTGGGAGGGAGAGGGCTTGTAGTCAGGTTCACTATGTCAATAAATTATATTTCGTTCAAAATCATGGTAGATTAGCAAACCTATACATTTTTGGAAAGGTTATAGCATAAGGAAATTAAAAATCAATGTTTACATTTGGAGAGATACCTGTATGGTGGCCCTTTTGGATTTTCAAAATGGCCACTGTAAAATACATATTTTGTTCTATTTCTGCCTCTAATTACCCTAAAAACTTTTTAAAATACACTAAACCTATATTTTCAGGGACAAGGAATCCAATGAAAGTATCAAATTAGTGCTATGGGGAATGGTAAGACACGAATCAAAGGTTTTGAATTGCAAAATACTGTCTTTCTATTCGCGATAAGTTGCATAATCAAATACATGTTATCATTTTGTACAGGCAGTTGATAACATCAAAATGTGTCACAATAATTCATATCACCAAACATACACAGGCAGTCAGCAAAATCATATATACACATGCAGTCAGTATAACTTCACATCTACACAGGCAGTCAATGACAAAATATACACAGGCAGTCAATGGCATCAAACATACACGATTACAGAATATGCCATTTAGAGTTCGTCATCACTGTCCTGTGTGTCGTATCCGACAATATAGTCCGCATCGTTTTCACAGTCCGTTCCACACAAGCAAAGGTCGGTCAAATTGATTGGCAAATCGAATTTGTCGAATGGTCGATCGAATCGAATTCGATGAATCGAATCGAATTGGTCGAATGGTCGATCAAAGCGATTGGTCGAATGGTCGAATTGGTCGAATGGAATTGGTCGAATTGGTCGAATCGAATTGGTCGGAATTGGCAAATGTAAACATTGATCGAGGAAAAACCCTCGATTGAGTTACGCGAGCGAAAGCGTGCCGCTGATTAATAGCGCTGTGAGGAACCACCGAGCCGTGCGAGAGACGCGTATATTTTCCCGCCTGCCTGCTCTGCCTTTGTTCGAGAGACACGCTGCAAGGATCGCCGCCTGCTTGCCTTCATCGAGGGACATGCTGTGACCGGGGAGGACCACGCCGGGCGAAGCTGTTCCTGGACGAACAAGCCGACATGTTCAGCGCCTGAACACCATCCTTTCTTTATTTCCCCCTGTGAGTGTAATCGGGCCCGTGTCTGGGCTTAAGCTAAGACTGGTTAAGTTCTGCTCTGTGTCTCTTCGCCTTGTACATAATAATAATTAAACCTGTGTTCTTCCTTTTATTCGACCGTCTCGTCCCTTCCATCGATTGACTAAGCGTGGTACGAATAAAACCGCTCTAATCTGGTTACAATACCAGGTAACTGCACGGACCACGTGGTTCGCCATCCGCTCGGACGTACTCAAATTACGTGTGGTTCGTGTGAGACTTGATCCCCGCTTCCGCGGCGACGTGAGTACTTCGGTACGTGTGAACATCATCCCGAAACCATGTCTCACGTCCGACCGGAGGTGGCGATTCAAGTATCTCGGTTGCGACGACCCAAAAAGAACAAGGGGCTTAATCTCCCCTTGGTAAGGGCAGGAGGGTCGCGCGGAAACTGGAACAATATAAACGATTTCAGCATCAGGCTGCAACATAACAAAATGTGAAAAAAGTGAAGGGGTCTGAATACTTTCTGAATGCACTGTAGTTTCTAGCAAGTGACTTCATCTTCACAATCCCGGGGTGACAGTCATGGATTTCATCCATGATCCTGGAACCCAGATTTTCCGGAATCACAACACGACATCCCCAGAGAAGGCAACCATTTTCAACGCTGAGTTCGTTTTTACGTGCTTTAAAAGCCGCAAAAGCTGGGTCACCCTCAGGTAGCAAATGCCATCCAAGCTGTACAGCCTGGACAGTTCTGGACAGAACGGGGTCTCGTCAAGTATGGGTGCGGATCTGGCCGGCGTCGACAGCACAATCTTCCCGATGATCCATCAGTGCGATAATGGATCCTGGTGTAGGCGAATCATCAACGGAATCTGGAAGGGGTAACTAACTCATGGCATTTGCATTTGTGATAGATGAACTCGGCTAAAACATATGGTGTAGTCATAAGCAGTGAGAAACAGGGACCATCGGATGATCCTGGGCGGTAGTGTGTCAGACGTCACCTTAGTTGGACCAAACAGAATGATCAGCGGCTTGTGAACAGTGCGAATCGTGAAATGATGTCCACGAAGGTACTGGCGAAATTTGCTGATGCCGAAAACGATTCCCAATCCTTCCTTGTCAAGTTGGGAATAGTTCTTCTCTGCCGGGGACAACGTTCTGGAAGCAAATGCAACATGCCTTTCCATACCATCAGGCATCACGTGTGATAATACACTCCCCACTCCATACCGACAGGCATCGCATGCCAGCACAAGATCCTTCTTTGGATCAAAATGAACGAGAACATTGGACGATTCGAGCAGATCCTTCGAGGTCTGGAATGCTGATTATTCAGTGGATCCCCAGCTCCAGGAGACTCCTTTCCTCAAAAGACGATAAAGCGAGCCCAAAATATCGGTCACATTCTGGATGTAACGACCATAGAACTGAAGCAAACCGAGGTATGACTTCAATTCGGTTACGTCCCGTGGAGCAGGAGCATCCTTGATAGCTCAGACTTTCTCATCTGTCAGGTGTAGACCCTCGGCATCAATCGTATGACCCAGGTATGTGACCGATGGCACCATAAACTTGCACTTGCCTCGACGCAATCGTAGGCCGGAGTCCGAAATCTTCTTCAGAACTCTATCCAGGTTTTGTAGATGTTCAGCATCTGTACGACCAGTAATCAGAATATCATCCTGGTAACAAACGACGTTGCATTCGGGGGCAAACAAACTGTCCATGACACGTTGATAAATGCCAGGTGCAGATTTCACTCCAAAACTGAGTTGGTGGTGCCTGTGCAACCCACGATGCGTGTTGATGGTAAGATCCTGTTTCGAATTCTCGGCCAAGCAGAGCTATAGATCGGCGGATTTGAGATCGAGTTTAGTAAAAGTCTTGCCTCCCGTGAGACGAGCGCAGAGGTCTTCGATCTTCGGGATTGGATATTTATCCAATGAAGAACACTTGTTCACGGTCATTTTATAATCTCCACATATGCGGATGGACTAGTACAATTTTATGACCGGAACGATGGGCGCCGCCCATTCGGCATACTGAATTTGCTTGATGATCCCAAGATTTTCAAGATGATCCAGTTCCTTGTCAATCCGCTCCTGTAGGGCTAAAGGGACTGGGCGAGCTCTGCAAAATATAGGATTGGCATCCCGGTCAACACTGAGTTTAGCTGTATGTCCTTTCAAGGTTCCAAGCTCATCCTTGAAGACATCCAGGTAGGTATCCAACACATTTTTGAGTGTGTATGCTGTGGTAGCAGAAACGTTGGATGCCCGGAGTTGATGAATGCTTTCCCACTTCAGTTGAATTATGCTCAACAAGTTCCTGCCTAGTAAGGAAGGGCCCTTTCCAGGAATGACGATCAGAGGTAGGTGAAACTTGTGGTTATCGTAGCCCACCGTGACGTCATATGTACCGCAGGAAACAATCTTCTCACCTGTATCGGTGGAGAGTCCATAGATTGTAGGTTTCAGGTCGGGTCGGTCAGCATCACTCCACAGGTTTGTGAAAACAGCACGGCTGATGAGCGAGACAGCCGCACCAGTGTCGACATCCATTTGCAATGGTCGATTGTTGACGACAACAGTGGCAAGGAAAGGGTCCCACTTATCGCGAGAATCAATATGAAACAGGTCATATGATTCTGAGTTGTCGGAAAAAGAAACCACCTGGTCAAGCTGAGGTTCCTCCGAACCGATAACCTTATGAATCTTCTTGTCAGCAGCTTTCTCTTTTCCCGATTTGCGAGTGATGCAAGCTGGAGAAATATGGCCAGTTTTCGAACAGAAATGGCAGGTGGCATCTTTGAACCGACACGTCTCTGGAGGGTGCTTTCCGTTGCACTGAAAACATTTGTTGTGGGTTTGAGACTGCACTGGCTTCTGACGAGGAGCCTTGTTCCAACGCTGATCATGATCCAACCGATTCACAGCAGGGCTGGTACCAGACGAGCAAGTGGCACCGATGCTTGTAGCGTTGCGTTCAGCACTTTCCATGGAAATGGCGGTGTCTCTGGCATTTTGGAAAGTCAATCTTCTCTCAGCATGCAGGCGTCTACGAGTGCAGTCATCGGACATGCCAACCACCAGTAAATCATGGAGCATGTCCTCAATCGTGTCCCCAAACTCACACAGATGTGACAGTTTTTTTGAGGTGTGCAATGAAGTCTGCGATTGACTGACCTTGCTGATGTCTGCACATGTAAAAATTAAACTGACACAGGATGACTGAAGGAGATGGGTTACAATGTTCCTTCAAAGCGGCCTTGAGCTCTGCATACGTGAGCTCCTGGATTGTCTGAGGACGATTCAGGTTTTTAACGAGTGTGAACGTCTCTCCCCCGCAAACGGACAGGAAGACGGCCTTCATCTGGGCTTCGGTCTCGATGCTGTTTGCCTCGAAGTAGAAAGACAACTACTCAGAATACGTGTCAAAATCCCCCTCATGAGGGTCGAATTCATCGATATGGCCGAAAGAAGTTATGTTCTAGATGTTTATCCTCATCGCCATGTAAAGTATCTCGACAGACTATGATAATAATAATAATAATAATTCATTTATTTTGTATAGCGCTTTTCCAGAAGCCCAAAGGCGCTTTGACAGAGTGGCAAACATAATGCATAACAATACATGAAAACAACAATTTCAAAAAAGACAAGAATCAATAGGGAAATATTTAAAGCAAAAGGAGGGAGAAGGAGAAGAGATAGTCAGGGGTTAAATGCTGTGGGTTGAATGTTGAATGCAGTGTTGAACAGGTGGGTCTTTAGTGATGTTTTGAATGTGGTGAGTGAGGAGGAGTCTCTGATGGTGTGAGGTAGTGAGTTCCAGAGGGTGGGCGCAGCGATGGAGAAGGCCCTGTCCCCCCAGGATCTGAATTTGGTCCGGATGGAGGGGGTCAGGAGGTTTGTACCAGCAGAGCGGAGGTTGCGGGTGGGAGTGTGTCTGGAGAGGAGGTCAGCCAGGTAGGATGGGGCCAGGTTATGGAGGGCTTTGTATGTCAAGAGGAGGATTTTGTACTGGATTCTCTGGGGGATGGGGAGCCAGTGAAGCTTGTAAAGGACGGGGGTGATGTGGTCACGGGTCCGGGAATGGGTGAGTAGACGGGCAGCGGAGTTCTGAATGTATTGGAGTTTATTGGTGATTTTTGAGGGTGAACCATAGAGGACGCTATTGCAGTAGTCCAGACGGGAGGTGATGAAGGCGTGGATGAGGGTTTCTGCAGCCGTGGAGGAGAGGGATGAGCGGAGACGGGCAATGTTTTTCAGGTGAAAGAAGGCTGACTTTGTGATCTGTTTAGTGTATTTGTCGAAGGAAAGGGTTTGGTCAAAGATGACGCCAAGATTCCGGATGTGAGGGGAGGTGGATACTGGGATACCGTCGATGTTGAGGGCAAAGTTATGGGTGGATTTTGTGAGCATTTTTGGGCCAATGATGATTATTTCAGATTTATCACAGTTAAGCTTGAGGAAGTTGATTTGAAGCCAGGATTTTATTTCAGTGATGCAGTTTGTCAGGATAGAGTGGGTGTCGGTGGAGACGAACTTGGTGGAGATGAAAAGCTGGATGTCATCGGCGAAGCAGTGGAATTGGAGACCATGACGGCGGATTAAGTGACCGAGCAGGGACAGGTAAAGGATGAAGAGGAGGGGGCCAAGAACTGAACCTTGGGGGACACCTTGGGGGAGGGGAGCAGTGGGGGATTTGCAGTTATTGATGGAGATGAACTGGCATCTGTCATAGAGGTATGATTTAATCCAAGAGAGGGCAGTGCCGGTAACGTTAAAGGTGGATTCAAGTCGGGTGAGGAGGAATGATCCATTGTTGCACATTTATTGACTCTCCAGATACAGTCCTGTTTCGCCCTAGCGCCGTCCGAGCTGGGCCGTAACTCCCGGAAACCGAAATAAACCCGCAGTCACGGTGTCGGGATAAAACGAGGAATGTTTGCACCTTCATACATGACACTGCTCATGACATTCGCTTGAACAAGGACAAATGCTTATTCTTTCAGAAGCGAGTGGAGTGCCTGGGGCATGTCATCACCCCAAAGGGGCTGTCAAACGCCCCTCAGAAAGTTGACGCTTAACCGACATTCCCGGCCCAAGGGACAAAGTTCAGCTTCGTTCTTTAATTGGTCCTCAGTATTACCAGAGGTATGTCAGCAACCTAAGCACTGAGCTTGATCCGCTGACTCGCATGCTGCTCGAGATGTTTGGTGGAGGTGGAGTTCGACAGAACAAGCAGCATTTGAATGAGTCAAAGCTCGCCTTACTGCAGACGCGGTACTCGCACATTAGGAACCTTCACATCCTCTCATTCTGGCGTGTGACAGCTCATCGTACGGAATTGGTACCGTCTTGTCTCAGGTAATGAGTGACGGTGCTGAGTGTCTGGTGTGTTTTGCGTCACGTGCTCTGACAACCGCAGACTAGAACTATGCTCAGATTGAGCGTGAAGCGCTGAGTTTGGTATGGGGTGTGTTAAAATTTTGTCAAGAACTTGATAGGTCAGATATTTTCTCCTACAAACTGATCATCAGCCACTTCAGTTCTTGTTTAATCCTCAGAAAGGTATTCCAGTCACTACTTCTGCTCGGCTACAGAGATGGTGTCTTGTCCTCCAGGCATACGACTATGAAATCTAATTTAGTGCTTCCAAACAGCACGCTAACTGTAATGGCCCGTCTCGATTGCCGTCTACAAAGGCCGGTGCCGAACCTGCAGATGAGGTCGAGGTGTTTATGTTGGAACAGATTGAATCTGGTCAGGTAATCGCTGCGGAAGTGGCCGCTGCTATTTGTCGTGATCCTGTGCTGTCACATGTTGCTCACGTTGTTTTGTCAGGTTATTGGCGCGAGTTGCCCTCGACATCAGAATATGCTGCATATGTGTCGCGTGTGTCTGAGCTGTCTTGAGCTCAAGGTTGTGTAATGTGAGGCATGAAGGAGGTCATTCCTGCTGCTTTATGTCAGCGTTGTCTCAATGAGTTGCATGAGGGTCATTTGGGTTTGGTCAAAACAAAGAGTTTCACCCAGGGTTTGTTGTCGTGGCCCGGGCTTGATGCGGACATCGAGCAGACGGTAAAAGCATGCGATACGTGTCAAACTGATGCTGATAATCCCTCACGTGTGTCGTTGTTATGGCCGCCTGCTGATAGAACATGGCAGCCTCTTCATGTAGATTTTGCAGGGCCAGTCATGGGCCGCATGTTTCTGGTGGTGATCGACGCTTACTCAAAGTGGCCGGAAGTAGCTATAATACTGTTGCGGAGATGAGGACTGTATTTTTTTTGATTGTGTGCTGTATTGTTATTATTATTGTTTATTCTGCGCCCCCTGCCTCCGGAGCTGTGTAAAGGTGAAAGGGCATCCCATAATTAGTCCCCAAGCATACACGTCAGCCAAATAATAGAATATCCCTGTTTGATAGTGTGGAAGTGTAACTCAGTGTAACTTATTAATTGGCACTGGTAACTTATTAATTAACCTGGTAACAAAGCAGATACATTTTACATGCAAACTCTGTTAAAGACGAGTTTGTAAATGAGTGTCAGAATGTGCATGAACATGGTAATCTCTTGAAACACCTGGTCAAGGCCCCAGGCTAGAGCACCCCCCCTACTGTGTAAATGGAAATCACAGCAGGAGGGGAGCGAGCTGATGCCAGGACTCGGTGCAATGCATGACCTCGGGGCATCAGCGGAGAGAGGATTATGTCCAGTTTGGCGATATAACCGAGAGCAAACGTTGGGTAGGGACTTGCTACGAGAAGCGCTGACCGAACGGGAGTGTCGGAGGAACATCGGATGAACGAGAAGGACCAGCGAAAAGAGTTAACCTGATCCATTATATTATGCGGTATCATTTTGGTAATTGGAATGAAGTAAATACAGTTAATAAACCAGACCTTTTGTAAACCTGTGTCCGGTCATTGGAGTCCTGAGTCCCCCACTACAAATTCCACAACAATCTGGAGGCACCGCTGACATCAATTGTACACACAAACAAGTCTTATTTAAAAGGTGAGTGTGTCTTGTTTTGTCCAATATGATTTACGAACTTGGAAGTTATGGGTACATACATGGGGGAGCAGGTGGTCTGGGGCTTCTTTGCGCACCGATGCCGCGATATAGGTGGCGTGAGCCATCACGAATGGGATTTCGATAAACGACTGTAGCAATTTATTCGTTTTTTTTCTAAATGATTTCTGTAAATACGTATTTTTGCGCTGGTCATTAAGGGTCTTACTGTGACCTGGAAGCAAACGGAGCAAGTGTGCACCTTGCGACTATTTGCTTCCAGGACGTGTAAGGCCGGTACACTCGTTTACCCACCCGCACACGTATAAAGTACTTCTTTTTTTTGCACTTGTTCAAAACACTCGACTTGCTCGTCGAGCGAGCAACTTGCTCGGCGCTCGGCGAGCGACAGGGAACCGGGAAAGGGAATTATATTTATATATATATATTTTACCTCATTCCAATTTATGGTATTGCGACAAAAAGGCTTATATCTTTGGAAACGACTGGTCGGATTTAGACAAATTAAAACTCGTTCTATCAACAAATAAATTCATGACAGACAATCCCACCTCATGCCGGTCCAGAATTACTATGAAAGAAGTTGAATGATATGATTGGATATTCTTCACACTCAGGAAGAAGTTGAATGATATGATTGGATATTCTTCACACTTATGGAAGAAGTTGAATGATATGATTGAATATTCTTCACACTCAGGAAGAAGTTGAATGATATGATTGGATATTCTTCACACTCAGGAAGAGGTTGAATGATATGATTGGATATTCTTCACACTTATGGAAGAAGTTGAATGATATGATTGAATATTCTTCACACTCAGGAAGAAGTTGAATGATATGATTGGATATTCTTCACACTCAGGAAGAGGTTGAATGATATGATTGGATATTCTTCACACTCAGGAAGAAGTTGAATGATATGATTGGATATTCTTCACACTCAGGAAGAGGTTGAATGATATGATTGGATATTCTTCACACTCAGGAAGAAGTTGAATGATATGATTGGATATTCTTCACACTCAGGAAGAAGTTGAATGATATGATTGGATATTCTTCACACTCAGGAAGAAGTTGAATGATATGAATGGATATTCTTCACACTTATGGAAGAAGTTGAATGATATGATTGAATATTCTTCACACTCAGGAAGAAGTTGAATGATATGATTGGATATTTTTCACACTCAGGAAGAGGTTGAATGATATGATTGGATATTCTTCACACTCAGGAAGAAGTTGAATGATATGATTGGATATTCTTCACACTCAGGAAGAGGTTGAATGATATGATTGGATATTCTTCACACTCAGGAAGAAGTTGAATGATATGATTGGATATTCTTCACACTCAGGAAGAAGTTGAATGATATGATTGGATATTCTTCACACTCAGGAAGAAGTTGAATGATATGATTGGATATTCTTCACACTTATGAAAGAAGTTGAATGATATGATTGGATATTCTTCACACTCAGGAAGAAGTTGAATGATATGATTGGATATTCTTCACACTTATGGAAGAAGTTGAATGATATGATTGGATATTCTTCACACTTATGAAAGAAGTTGAATGATATGATTGGATATTCTTCACACTCAGGAAGAAGTTGAATGATATGATTGGATATTCTTCACACTTATGGAAGAAGTTGAATGATATGATTGAATATTCTTCACACTCAGGAAGAAGTTGAATGATATGATTGGATATTCTTCACACTCAGGAAGAGGTTGAATGATATGATTGGATATTCTTCACACTCAGGAAGAAGTTGAATGATATGATTGGATATTCTTCACACTCAGGAAGAAGTTGAATGATATGATTGGATATTCTTCACACTCAGGAAGAAGTTGAATGATATGATTGGATATTCTTCACACTTATGAAAGAAGTTGAATGATATGATTGGATATTCTTCACACTCAGGAAGAGGTTGAATGATATGATTGGATATTCTTCACACTCAGGAAGAAGTTGAATGATATGATTGGATATTCTTCACACTCAGGAAGAAGTTGAATGATATGATTGGATATTCTTCACACTCAGGAAGAAGTTGAATGATATGATTGGATATTCTTCACACTTATGAAAGAAGTTGAATGATATGATTGGATATTCTTCACACTCAGGAAGAAGTTGAATGATATGATTGGATATTCTTCACACTCAGGAAGAAGTTGAATGATATGATTGGATATTCTTCACACTTATGGAAGAAGTGGAATGATATGATTGAATATTCTTCACACTCAGGAAGAAGTTGAATGATATGATTGGATATTCTTCACACTCAGGAAGAGGTTGAATGATATGATTGGATATTCTTCACACTCAGGAAGAAGTTGAATGATATGATTGGATATTCTTCACACTCAGGAAGAGGTTGAATGATATGATTGGATATTCTTCACACTCAGGAAGAAGTTGAATGATATGATTGGATATTCTTCACACTCAGGAAGAAGTTGAATGATATGATTGGATATTCTTCACACTCAGGAAGAAGTTGAATGATATGATTGGATATTCTTCACACTTATG
The DNA here is from genome assembly GCF_964187855.1 of Myxine glutinosa. Taxonomy (NCBI): domain Eukaryota; kingdom Metazoa; phylum Chordata; class Myxini; order Myxiniformes; family Myxinidae; genus Myxine; species Myxine glutinosa. The sequence goes on from NC_136267.1 coordinate 71,299,582, forward strand.
AAAGAAGTTGAATGATATGATTGGATATTCTTCACACTCAGGAAGAAGTTGAATGATATGATTGGATATTCTTCACACTCAGGAAGAAGTTGAATGATATGATTGGATATTCTTCACACTTATGAAAGAAGTTGAATGATATGATTGGATATTCTTCACACTCAGGAAGAAGTTGAATGATATGATTGGATATTCTTCACACTTATGTTAGAAGTTGAATGATATGATTGGATATTCTTCACACTTATGAAAGAAGTTGAATGATATGATTGGATATTCTTCACACTCAGGAAGAAGTTGAATGATATGATTGGATATTCTTCACACTCAGGAAGAAGTTGAATGATATGATTGGATATTCTTCACACTTATGGAAGAAGTTGAATGATATGATTGAATATTCTTCACACTCAGGAAGAAGTTGAATGATATGATTGGATATTCTTCACACTCAGGAAGAGGTTGAATGATATGATTGGATATTCTTCACACTCAGGAAGAAGTTGAATGATATGATTGGATATTCTTCACACTCAGGAAGAGGTTGAATGATATGATTGGATATTCTTCACACTCAGGAAGAAGTTGAATGATATGATTGGATATTCTTCACACTCAGGAAGAAGTTGAATGATATGATTGGATATTCTTCACACTTATGAAAGAAGTTGAATGATATGATTGGATATTCTTCACACTCAGGAAGAAGTTGAATGATATGATTGGATATTCTTCACACTTATGGAAGAAGTTGAATGATATGATTGAATATTCTTCACACTCAGGAAGAAGTTGAATGATATGATTGGATATTCTTCACACTCAGGAAGAGGTTGAATGATATGATTGGATATTCTTCACACTCAGGAAGAAGTTGAATGATATGATTGGATATTCTTCACACTCAGGAAGAGGTTGAATGATATGATTGGATATTCTTCACACTCAGGAAGAAGTTGAATGATATGATTGGATATTCTTCACACTCAGGAAGAAGTTGAATGATATGATTGGATATTCTTCACACTTATGAAAGAAGTTGAATGATATGATTGGATATTCTTCACACTCAGGAAGAAGTTGAATGATATGATTGGATATTCTTCACACTTATGGAAGAAGTTGAATGATATGATTGGATATTCTTCACACTTATGAAAGAAGTTGAATGATATGATTGGATATTCTTCACACTCAGGAAGAAGTTGAATGATATGATTGGATATTCTTCACACTCAGGAAGAAGTTGAATGATATGATTGGATATTCTTCACACTTATGGAAGAAGTTGAATGATATGATTGAATATTCTTCACACCCAGGAAGAAGTTGAATGATATGATTGGATATTCTTCACACTCAGGAAGAGGTTGAATGATATGATTGGATATTCTTCACACTCAGGAAGAAGTTGAATGATATGATTGGATATTCTTCACACTCAGGAAGAAGTTGAATGATATGATTGGATATTCTTCACACTCAGGAAGAAGTTGAATGATATGATTGGATATTCTTCACACTTATGAAAGAAGTTGAATGATATGATTGGATATTCTTCACACTCAGGAAGAAGTTGAATGATATGATTGGATATTCTTCACACTTATGGAAGAAGTTGAATGATATGATTGGATATTCTTCACACTTATGAAAGAAGTTGAATGATATGATTGGATATTCTTCACACTCAGGAAGAAGTTGAATGATATGATTGGATATTCTTCACACTCAGGAAGACGTTGAATGATATGATTGGATATTCTTCACACTCAGGAAGAAGTTGAATGATATGATTGGATATTCTTCACACTTATGGAAGAAGTTGAATGATATGATTGGATATTCTTCACACTTATGAAAGAAGTTGAATGATATGATTGGATATTCTTCACACTCAAGAAGAAGTTGAATGATATGATTGGATATTCTTCACACTCAGGAAGAAGTTGAATGATATGATTGGTTATGCTATGAGCCAATTGATTAAGGAAAATATTTTGTGATGGCCATATTGGCAATTTTGTGGCCATATTCGTGGCAACTCAGTTAGTGCCACTGCACCTTTAAAATGCATCCCTGCGTTCATTTTTCGATCGATTGAGTTAAAATTTTGAACAATCGGATCTGGACTGTCGTTATTAACGACTCTAGCACGCACCCGTCCAATCAGGATGGAGCGGTATGGTCCCCGGATTATCACTGCCCGCAGTTTTAATTAATTTTACTTTTTCTCTTGGGCATATAATTTTGAAGACATGCATGTCATGATAGAGGAAATGTTTGTTCTGTTAAACGGAATAAATGTTGTTTATTTGTGTGGGTGTGTATTTTTGTGTATTTGGATATATTTTCACGACTAAATTCCAGTTATCGTCCTGCAAAAGGTCTGCTCGTTCTTTTCCTTTGAGTCGTAAATTCCTGTTGAACTCTCATTAAAATGCGGAATTAAGTACGCTGTGTGATGATGGAGATCCTTGATGACGAATCAGGAATAGTGAATGAGCAGACAAATATCACGGATGGTACACCAGATAGGGAAAATGTAGATGAAACCCCTTTTGCTCAGGTGCTGTGTAGCGCTGCACAAAGATCCATATGAGCGGGGCCTGGGTGCTGTGTAATTAGTACACAAAGAACCAATTACTAGGGTGCTGAATAAACACAAAGATCCATTTTTGGAGCTGGTTCTCCCGGTGCTGTGATTTATTCAAAGAACCAAAATCTTGTAAGAATTAAGATATGATTTGTCGACATCATAAATACTTTAATATATGTAACGATTTTTGTAACGATCATCCTGCAAAAGGTCTGCTCGTTCTTTTTCCTTTGAGTCGTAAATTCCTGTTGAATTCTCATTAGAATGCGGAATTAAGTACGCTGTGTGATGATGGAGATCCTTGATGACGAATCAGGAATAGTGAATGAGCAAACAAATATCACGGATGCTGCGGCTGGAGCAGGGGAAGCGATTTTTGAATTGTTCAATGATTATTCGATATTGTTATGACTTATTGTCAATAGGTATACTAAGTGGCCATGAGGTAGCCTGTTGCTATGTGCAGTTTTATTCTATTGTTGATTATACCACATAGCTGTGGTGATAAAGGAAATGTTCGTTTAAATAGATGATTATGATAGGACCATGACTATAAAATCATGATGATTATTATGAATGATATCATAGGGTTCAAATGCAGAATGCTGCATGAACTTGGGAAAGAACCTTCAAGCCCTATGGGATAAATTGGGTATTACAAGCGATGGAGTTTCAAAATTTAGCATGATTGAAGAAATTTTACAGTCTTATTTCAGGAGTTTTACGAAATTTATATTGCCAAGAGATTTTGGATACTATTAAAAGAAAAATGATGAGATATTTTTCCCAATGAACTTTAATATCTGCCATCCATTTTGGCTGTCTCACGAATGAAGGATGAGTTGCCTTTAGTGGTTGCAAAGAAAATTTGTGGAGACCAGGCAAAATGGGGAAATATGTCAGATATGACCCTAGGACAGGACGGTGATTCATCAATTAACATGAGGTACGAACCAGAGGTGACGGTCAATGGATGGACCTGTCCTGACATCATTGGGGAAAGGGCTTATGCAAGGAGTCATCCAAAATGATTAATTTAATTTATTGATGAATATTGATGAATTAATTGAGATTGAATCTAATTGATTGAATTTAATTGAATAAATTTAACTGAATAAATTGAATTGAATATATTGATTGTTTGATTGATGAAAATGCGGTCTCAAGAAAGAAGCTTTGATATCTTTGCGTGATATTAACAATGTGGAGACAACCTGGGAATATTGAGCAAGGTGGTGAGTTTATATACAGATATATATGTGCGGTTACCATTGTGTGATTTCCCCGTCAACAGAGCGGACACCTGAGGATTCACCCATTTCATACTGACCCTCCGGCTCATCTGCAAATACTGATCTGTGAGATTGGATTGTGCAAAAGCCACGGCTGAGGGAGATTCTCTGGAAATCACCGTGCGAACAGGTGGAGAGACCCTTCCTGGAGGTACGAGTGAAGCTTTAGAGGAACAAACTACAACACATCCAACGCTACTTTGATAAAAGGCAGAATGGGAAATGGAGCCTGCAAGAATACACAAGGACAACCAGAGATTCCACAAAAAGGTACTTGTACACATCATATGTACGACCGTTATGGTGCAGAAGCTATAAGGCAGGTCGAGAATTGGTATTTGTGGACAAAGGGACATGATGAGGAGTTTCCAAGAGATGGTACATTTGAGCGAAGTCGATTGGAAAGATTGGAACAAAGATTGAAAGCCAGGAAGAGACAGAATCTAACGGTAGACTGGCTTGCATTCCATCTTTGGGATGGTGAATCCAGACAACGGGAACAGCAAGAACGGATAACGGAACTAGAACTTAAAATAAAAAGGATACAGGATACAGTGGAGGAGACAAATGCACAACTGCCCTCGAAATTAGGAATGAAAGTCACAGTTGTCCCATCTGATTTCCAGTTGTCTCCCCAAAAAGGACGGTACAGAGAATTTTTTCGTGTTTCAGGAGATAACGAGAGATTGCAGTGGCAACTCAGGGATGTAGAGATGCAGCCCAGCAATACAAGTGCACAGGTGCACAGATCAGACAACGACAGAAACCGGTGTTTCGAGTGTGGAAAGATGGGACATTGGAGAAGAAGATGTCCGTATGTCAACAGGAAGACAAGGTCATGGGGCAAACCAAGATCAAGGGTACCAGTGCTTACCGGTACCTCAGACAATGATTAGGCCTTCATTGCTGCAAATCCCAAATGATGATTGGCCTCAACAGATTCGATTACTGGACAAACATGAATAACTGTCGATGATTCTTGTGTCTGAAAAGTTTTCAGAGCAAGAATGATTCATTTTTTCTTTTTTGCTTGTTAACAAATTAATAATTAATTGATCAAATGCCAAAATTGGATCTTCTATTTTGAGCACAGCAATTTTAAATTTACAAAGTTTGGAACAATTGCGTTGCAATTTTTTTGGCAAACCAAGTGACAAGAGTCACATGATGATCAGGTGGGAATTTCGGACTATTGTTCCGCACGATTGATAGGTCAATGGTCGACTGACATGCAAATGGGTGTGTAGTCAAAATTTGGATAGATTATTGTGAAGGCAGAAAGGGTAATTTCAATGTGACATCATAAGGGTTTTCTAAGAATGGACTTTTGGTTTATTTGTCTATAAGCATTTTGAATTTGATTGACAAATTTTATGAAATTGAAATAAAATTGACACCCATCTGATCTGTAAATAATGGTTCCAACGCAAACAAATATGCATAATGCATGTGTGTGTGTGTTTTTGTGTATCAATCTTACAAGATTGTTGACACCGACAGTGTGCCTGTCTGGAAATGGATAGTTATATGTGGATGGGATTGGGATATGTGGATGGGATTGAATATCCAGAGAATCCGTAAAATAAAATAGAAATATAATTTGATTATGAACATTATCTCTTTTGTCAAGGGAAATGGAATATAAAAATTTGATGTGCTGGGTTATGAGCAGCCATTAATTAATAGTAAAATTGTGAGTAATTTTGGGATTCCATTTTTTGATAGAATGTATATGAGAATAACATCTATTTATGGATATGAGCTTCATAAAAGGAAATGAGGAAGTACAAAATCATCCAAATTTGGGAGAGGTCTTACACTGACTTCCCAGAATACTCTGCTCATGGATTTTATATATATAAACTTGAATTTTATCAGCATATAAATTGTGCTGTATGTATGGATGTGTTTTAGGCATAGATGATATGGGAAAATAGTAAAGAAAATTTTGCTGGTTTGAACTATTGTGGGTTTTCAGTTCTGGAGTTTAAACAAAGTCACTGGTTAACAGATGAGAAAGGATAGTAAATAAATTATTCTCTGCTGGGCAAATTAAGTACGATATTACTAAGACTTATGAGAGCTATTGTTCCGCCTTACAGCAGTGGAAAATTATTGGGAAAAATTAGATCCAACATAATGAATCTATAAAAGAATGTGATAGGGATAATATCCTCAATTTGTACTAATTATTTGATTGTGGGTAAAGGAATTAAGTCATCGTAGTGGATTGTTAACAGCAGCCTGAAAATGTCCTGAGAGTGTGCATCCATGTAATCAGAAATCCCAGATTTGTTTTTTACAAACAACATTTTGGTAGAGGTCTTGTGTGGAACACTTCCTTGGTAGATAAAAAACGGTACTGCATGCTGGCAGCCACTTTTGCGGCCAGTTAGGCCAAACAAATTGAGAGGAAATTGTAGTTAAATACGTAAGTTACACATGGCTATTTGTAAAAAAGGAAATTTGTTGAGATGGGAAACATTTTTTCGAAGGTTTATTAAGGTGTTATAATATGACATGTGGCAAGGCAAACTATTGGATGGGAAAATTAGATCTGGCTATAGAATAAATTTATTGACCCCTTGAAGTTAATTCTTCGAATCATTGTTTCACTGGCATTTTTTGTTCAAATTGGAAATAGTTTGGTAGAGCTTTGGTTAAAACCTTTGGTTGCGGTATCTTGGAACGAAATGATAAACCATAGGAGATTGATAAGAATAAAAAAAAAAGATGGACCCAAAATAGAAAGTTGGATTCATGCCCCTCATTGCAAACAAGCACATGGGGCTAAGGTGGACGATCCCACAGAAAATGAGGCTGCATCTAGCAGCCCAGCAGAACATTCAGTGGTAGATAAATGATAGTCGTGATTTACAGTCATTTGAATTACATTTTAACACCCCTTGCATTGATAAACATTACATTTTCAACATGTGATATTCCTACTTGGAATAGTGACATTTATTTGCCTACATGACATACAATTACCTGCTGATATTAATACAGCATGAGTGAAAAATGTATCACAACTACACTCATGATCAGGGGATTGAGTTCAACCCCGGGAGATAGGGGGATCAGGGTAAGACAAATAATCTGATTATGTTACATATTAAGGGATTTTCTTTATTTACCTTTTAGGAAGCTTGTTAGTTTGGTATATAATGTTAAATGTCATCGACATATAACTATGTCATAGGTATGAATATATACAAGGAGTAGCAGACTTGTTTGTTGGTTTAGTAGTTATATTGGCAATTGTTTTAGTGGTGGCTTGCTTGAAAGCCTTAGTGACGGTGTGTTTGAATAAGGTAACCAACAACACGATGATAACGCATGAAGTGACAAATGAGGAAAGAAATGTGGAACCAGAAAAGGAAGACTTTTATGGCGACATAAACAGTAGAATTAAGATAATGGCATAACGACAATGTTATGAGTTGTGTCAATTACAATATCAATGAACTCATATCACCACGAGTGACACACTGTTAGGGAAAAAAAGAGGGAAAAGAAAAAGTGGAGAGGAATTATGGTAATAATACATTATGCTTAATTTGTTGGTTTGGGAAAATTGTTGTTGGGAATTAGGTATTCCCGTTTGTGATTGTAATCATATACAATGCTATTCTTAGTTTAGTAATAAAATACATACCTGATTGAATATTATTTGTGTGACGCATATAAATGAATATAACTTTTTGTGTTAAGGAAAAACAACAAATTATTGAATGTGAAACTGTCGGAAGATATACATGATTATGCTGATTTAATGGTAAGATGTACCCTATCTGATTCAGTGTGTGCGGAAAGCAGATTCAGATGTGACTGAGCATAAGGATAAGACGAGATCACATTTTGGAGGGATTGCTAATGGAATTGGGAAGAAGAAAGAAAGAAAATTTGTGGCTAAAAAATGAAGTTAACCGTGGCATACACCCTCTTTCTCAAAGAATGATGAAGACATTCTCCTGTGTAACTTGGAGATGAATGCTTACCTTCACCAAGGAAATTTATGTGACCATTTGCCTGGATCACACTGCAACATATGAAAGAAAGGCGATCACTTACTCTTGTTCGAAGGCTTCGAACATTCACCACATCAAAAGTTGCAGGACAACGACATTTTACCGGCAACCTCTGTGAAATGCGGGGACATATGTTATTACTTCACCAACTTCCGGGGAGCCAGCATGAAGCTGCAAACCAATGGCTGTGCCTTTTCACAACAGCTGTGCGCGATTCTGCGGGCCACGCCTGGTATGGACCATGGATGACCTGAACACCATGGTCCCAACATCATTGTGGATGCATCCGGCATCCCTGTTCCACATCTTGCTGGCCAATCAACGTCACACCAATACTTGCTGCCCACTCATAATGAGGGAGGAGGCAAGTTGACTACAACTGGGCGAAGGCCTTGTTCAAGGAATCATTATGGTTCACAGCAAAAAGTGGCAAGAATGCTACATGGAGAGAAGGGTCAGTCTATGACTCCGCAGTGTTACCACAACAGCGAAATCCTACACGAAGTAGTGCAGGAGCTATGAAGACATTAGGAGAAAATGTTTCATACCTGGATTCAAACACAAGTGATCAGCCCTTCCTTTCAAACAAAGTCAACATGTGTGTGGAGGCAAACGTTTTTTCCAGATGGTGCAGATGCTTTACAAAACTTGAAAATGAAGTGAAATTGTTGTATCTTGGTGATGGTGAAGTGTTGTTTTGAAAATATATTTGTGATGCAAATGCAATAGATTGAACAATATGGAAGAAGTCAATGACCAACGAAATGTTTTGTGATTCTTGCAGGATGACGGTGTATGCCTAAGGGAATTTGATTACCAAAGTTATGATTATTTACTTATACTTGTAATGATGTTTACTTGTAGTGATTGACTGTTTACTTATATTGATGTTTAGATTAATGGTTAATATAAACAAAAACAAAAAAATGAGGGAATTGTGGAAGTGTAACTCAGTGTAACTTATTAATTGGCACTGGTAACTTATTAATTAACCTGGTAACAAAGCAGATACATTTTACATGCAAACTCTGTTAAAGACGAGTGTGTAAATGAGTGTCAGAATGTGCATGAACATGGTAATCTCTTGAAACACCTGGTCAAGGCCCCAGGCTAGAGCACCCCCCCTACTGTGTAAATGGAAATCACAGCAGGAGGGGAGCGAGCTGATGCCAGGACTCGGTGCAATGCATGACCTCGGGGCATCAGCGGAGAGAGGATTAAGTCCAGTTTGGCGATATAACCGAGAGCAAACGTTGGGTAGGGACTTGCTACGAGAAGCGCTGACCGAACGGGAGTGTCGGAGGAACATCGGATGAACGAGAAGGACCAGCGAAAAGAGTTAACCTGATCCATTATATTATGCGGTATCATTTTGGTAATTGGAATGAAGTAAATACAGTTAATAAACCAGACCTTTTGTAAACCTGTGTCCGGTCATTGGAGTCCTGAGTCCCCCACTACAAATTCCACAACAATCGTTATCTCTTATTCTGTGTTTTAGAGTAAGGCTGTGTCTCCCATTAATTGAAGTACTCCATTGCACCAGTGAAAGAGAATAGATCCCCTTTCATTCCCATCCCCAAAATCTCCATTTCCTTTTACATCCCCTCTCGTGATTGCCAACCCTCGATTATCAATTACCTCCCCTCCAAAACCGCCATTGAACATGTGCTCGAGTCGGGGAAGAAAGGCGTGCCCGCCCGTCGTCATCAAGGGCGGAGCCAGAGGGTCGCGCGACCAACCAGGGCCGAGGTGAGCACCCCGATGGGCGTGTCCTGAAGGCCGGCGGCTTAATCGCTGGAGGCGCTATAAAGGCGCGCGCGCAAGAAGTTGCGAGGAGAGCTGAGTGAGTCGTGGGTTGGTCGGGAGTTGGTCGTCAAGAGAGAGAGTCAGTCAGTGGAGTCGGTGGTCAGTTGGTTGCGTTGGTTGCGGTGAGGAGTCGGTGTTGGTGGTCAGTTGGTTGCGTTGGTTGCGGTGAGGAGTCGGTGGTAAAGAGTGAGTGGACCAAGAAAGAGTTGAGGGTTTGGACCAGACGAGTCGGACAAGGCCTGGCAAAGCACGCGACGTCCACAGCAGCCACAACAGCAGCTTGGGGGCCTGAACGGCGGTTTGGAGCAGGGCCGTGAAGGAACGGCGGCTGCTAAACGCGCCGGTTGTGCTGCAGGACCCCCTTGGACCTTCCTCTCCCTCCAGCCATCCACCTCCTGCCTTTCCACCCTTCTTGTGTACGTGAGTTTGTTTTGTTTGTTCTGTCCCTGGGTTAATTAAGTCTGTATAAGCTAGTATTTGCACTGTGTCACCTGCGTCTTATGTGTTGTAAATAAACTTGATTGCTCCTTTTTGGCTTGTGTGTGTACAATAAATCCAATTACTCTTCTGTCCGTCTTCTCGTTTTATTCCTTTTCCTTTTTTCCTTCTCTTTCGGTCGCTTTAGAGGTTTCCCGATTGAATATCTGTGGTGCGATCTGGTCAACGTCGGGTGGAATCGGGCCAATTGGGGATCCTGTAACGGTCGCGGTTGGACCATCCGCTTGGCCCATCATAACATCTAAACCGCGTCTGTAACAATTGGTGTCGAGGAGTGAGATTCGAGGCCCGGACCAAATTTTAAAAACGTCTAGAAAAAATTTGGTCAAAATTACGAGCTGCCGAAATTCTGTTGTTTTATAAAACCCGAATTTTGAGATCGCGCCATGGACAATCAAGGCGATCGGATGTCGGTGGGGGAGATAGACGGGTTAGGGGTAACCCAGGACTTCGGGGAAGAAAGGGAAGAGGAGAGCAATGAGGTGGTTGAGGGTGTATCAGGTGCACAAAATGGCGGCCTCGCGCACATGGTTATTGTGGCGCCAAATTTAGCCACGCCCGTGACCGTAGCAGCGCCGCCGATGGATTGGGGCCTTTTTATGATCCAAATGAAGGCCCTTATGGATGCTCAGAGTGAGCAAATTAAGGCTCAGAGTGAGCAAATGGGGAACCGAATGGATGCTCAGAGTGAGCAAATAAGGGCTCAGAGTGAGCAATTGGGGGTAATGGGGGGGCAAAATGGGGGAAATGGGGGGCGAAATGGGGGGCAAAATGGGAGAAATGGGGGAACGGCTAGAAGCTAAATTCGAGGGGTTAGACAATGGGATAAAAAGGGGTGAAACATGGGTTAACGGGGGTAGAAAACAGAATGGCCGCTCAAGAGAATCAAATGGAAGGGATGAAAAAGGGGTTAGAGGGGTTAGAAAACAGGATGGAAGGCAAATTGCGGGAGATAGGGGAGCAATCCGCCCGAGAAATTAAACAAATGGGAGAGCAGATAGAGGAGGTAAAAATCGGGGTAGAAACCAAATTGGATGCTCAGAGGGATGAATTGGGACAGATGAGGGTGGCATCTACAAAGGAGATGGAGGAGATGAAAGAGGAGATACGACGAGGTGTGGGTGAGGAGGTCTCGGGGCTACGCGAGGAGGTAAAGCGAGGTGAGAAGCGTATGGAGAAAGAGGTGAGAAATAATACGGCGAGGTTACAAGGGGGCATAGAGGACCTGACGGAGGAGGTGGAACAGCTGACAGAGGGACAAACGGAGTTAGTGGAGCAGGTTCAAAGGAACACTGCAGTACTCGGAGGGTTAAAGGCGACAAAAAGAAATTAAAAATGACTTGATAGCGACACAGAGGCAATGTCAGATGGTACGTGAGGAACTGACAATGAGGGTGGACGAGGTGACAGAGATAATGGAGACAAAGGACCGGCAGGTGAGGATGCACATAGAAACGGTCATGGTAGCCTTAGATGACGAACTTGAGGAGACGCACCGGGAAATAAAAGAGGTGAAGCAAAAATTAGAGGAAGTGGAAGAAGAGGTGAGTGAAATTAAGAAGGGACGGACAGAAACTAAGAGGGAGATAAAGGAGGAAGTAATGGAATATGTACAAGGTCTGTGTTCAAATCATGATGAGGTGTTCACTAACCAAATAAAGAGTTTGCAGGTGGCAAAGGAGGTGCGACGACGAGGTACGGAGGTGAGTGGCAATGTATATGATGTGAGGAAAGCTTCAGTCGGCTTGGGGATTGGTTTGGATCCGGGTGTTCGTGAAAGGCCGTTGGTGAAGTGTGCGACAGGTCTGGTGTGCTAAAAAAGAGGTGTGCGAGAATGTCCGACCATGGGGTGTGGGAGGAAAAAGTGCACGCCGAGGAGTGAGTGTGCCGTCAAGAGTGAGTTGGTCGAAGCGCGTGTGCGAGGGAGCACATGGAAGCGCGGTGTGGTGAGTGTTACAGAGGAAGTAACGAAAGAGTGTGCGCAAGAGGATGCGCGAGAAAGGTGTGTAACGGACAGGTGCATGGGGAAAGAGTGCGCTGTCAAGAGTGAGTGGGAATGCACGCCTGTGGTGAGTGTTACCGAGGATGTAACGAGAAAGTGTATGCCTGTGGTGAGTGTTACAGAGGATGTAACGGGAGAGTGTGCGCAAGAGTGTGCGCGAGAAAGGTGTGTAACGGACGGGTGCATGAGGAAAGAGTGTGCTGTCGAAAGTAAGGGTGAGTGCGCTGTCAAGAATGGAGGTGAAAGTAGTGAGAGTGACAAGGAGCGTGAGTTGGTTGTGACAGGTGAGAAAGGAAGCACACCTGGAATGGTAGAGCGTGTGTGGGAATGCACGCTGGAATTGGTAGTGAGGCACGTGGTTGGGTGTGCGAGTGAGGGCACACCTGTGATTGTCACAGGGGAGGTGACCGAGGAAGAGGCGCGAAGAGGTGTGTTGGTGAGGTGTGCGAGCGACGAATGTGTGCCAAGGTGTTCGGTGGTCAGGTGTGTGACCAAGTCTGTGAGCGGAATGAGTGTACCGAGGTGTGTAAGGAAAGGTACGGGGAGCATGGGAACAGCTGGAGGTATGAGCACGAAAGGGGTAGCGTATGCGTGTAACCATGCAGGTGAGGCATCGACGGTAACCGGGTTAGCGATTAGAGCGACTTATAGCCGAATCGGGCCCTCGGTGCGTGCCGGGCTTCGCGTGCCGCGAGAACCAGCGGGGATCCGAGCCACGGTGGGTTCGAAAGGACCGCCGTACGCGATCCACGCTGGGCCTCGCTTGGAACGGCCGCGTCCGGGCTCCACTAGGCGGAGCGGGCAGCCCGAGAGGAAGGGTCGTCATGGCGACCACTTTTTGTTGAGACGTGCCGGCAGGTCGAGATCGAGCAATTGGATGGCTCCGCGCCGAGGTGGTGCGTGGGATCTCGGCCCGGGTAAGCCTCCATCCCTGCCCCGAATGCGGGACGTATCCAGCCGCTGGCACAAAAGAACCCGCGTTCATTGCTCGGCTGTACGAAGCCGAGCTTTAGAAGGGAATTGGCGCACCGAGAGGATCTAATAAGTAGACGGGTGATGAGGATAGTGGTTTGGCCCCGAAATTAGAAAAAAGCAAAATTTGATGATTGGTACGGTGATTGGCAGATGATTGGCAAATTTTTGATTTATTGAATTTGGACGAACAAAATTTATAGTGAGAGACCCCCGATGTGGTGGGATGGCAAATCCACCATCCCTCACAGACGGTGGGGCAAATGCGCACTAGGTTATGGGGTATGGCAGTGAAAACTAGCCCGGGTGGGTTAGGATATATCATGTGTAGGGATCTAGCGAAGATGACATTAGGTGACGTTAAGGTTTAGTTAGTGACAAGGATACCTGTAGTGGGGACGCAGGTAGATTAGTATGGATGATAATGACGTGGGAGCGCAATAGTTTAAAGGGACGACTGGGAAGCGCAAGTTTCAGAGGGGAGTAGTTAGCTGAGATGATGCCGTGTGTGTGAGGATTGAACAGGTGTGATTGAACAGGTGTGATTGCACAGGTGTGCAACTGAATAGGTGTGTGGAGCAGTGTATGAGTGAGTGATGGTGATGTGTGTTGTGTTGAGCAACTGGTCCAGGAAGAGGGGGAGGGTGCAGGTGGCACCAGGTATGATTGCACAGGTGTGCAACGACAGGTGAATGAAGGACAGGTGTATGGAATAAATGGTATGGAGTATTGGAATGGATGGTCGTGGAGTGAGTATGGTGGAAACGATGGAGTGGAGTGGATGGTGCGAAGGTGTGAATGGGGGAAGAGTGGACCCCCATCATGGATACCCGGGGCGGGTAGTGTAAGTGTTAGGTAGAGGGTACAGGTAAATTGTGGTTGGATATTGGCATCTGTGGTGTGGGTGAAAGAATGGTCTTTGGATGGGTGCATTAGTGTTGTGGAAATGGCTGGGCGTGTAGCCTGTTAGTGTGTGTAGTTGGTTGGGCGCTCCACCACTGTGAGGATGTCGGCCAGGTGAGGCCGCAGGTGGGCTCTGGGAGCCGGTAGTAGTTGTTGTGGATGGGGCCCGAGGATCCGGAGGACGGACCCGGGTAGCCCAGTGCCAGAGGGCACCGAGTGGGGTGACAGAGCCAGGAGGGGCTTTCCCCAGTTAGTTAGGTTAGGGTGAGGAGCTAGGTAAGCTCGGGTGGCAACTGCAGTGGTGGAGGTGTGCAGGTGGGTAGACCTGCTGGGAGAGCTACACGTCACAGCCCAGAAATTGTGCGAGGGCACCGGGAGATGAATCGGGGGAGTGAGACCCCAAATTGAGAAGCACCACAGTTTGGGCAATGGGAATTGGTTTTTAGAACCCATAGTGTAAGTTGGCCAATGGATTGGCGGGGAAAGACCCCAGGTAGTGTAAAGTGTGTTAAAATCATTTAGAGGATAGTTAGGAAGAAGGATCTCCTCGCACCATCTGCATCCACTCACCTGAGGTGACAGGTATTCCACACCATGCCATGTTTTGATTATTTTTTATGATGCAAATGTTTGGATTGTGAGACGCATCATGACGTGGGTGTGACATTGTGCTTGATGTTCCATCTCTTCCTCCTTATGAGGATTGATGATAAATTTGGTGATGGCAAATTTTGGATAGAGGGATTGTGGTGACGAATTTGGTATAGGAGAAATATGGGGAAGACGTGACAGTAGTGACGAATTTGTAAATGGGTAGATTTTGTAAATATGGGGTAAGGGCAAGGGTAGTGTAGGTGACAGGGGGGTGACGTACGGTAGGGACGAGCTTTCTCACTTCGCCCTCCGTACGCATTTCGCCTTGCATTGCCTTATTGATGTGTACCCTTGTGACCTTACCCCTCGCTCATTTGTCTTTCCCCTTTTGTCTCCCACATGACCTGTGCGCTATGGGGCGCCGAGGGGAGCGTGCGTGAGTCGGCCATTGTGCGCCCGAAATTCCCAGAACCAGCTGTCTGCATCGATGCACCACATTATGGACCACATGTCAGTGGCCGAGCACCACTTATGGACCCCATGGGTTGGGGGCATGGCCCCTCTGCTGGAACCGGCCATGAGGGCCCGAAATCTTGCTGGCGGACCTTGGCCACAGGGCACCGATGCCCCACAGGTGAACCAAACTAGTCGGCCCTGTGGGCCATAAATAAAATAAAATAAAAAGGACACATTGGGTGCAAGTTTTAATACAAATAGGCCGCCAGTAAGAAAATGAAAGAATGACAACATCTGGAAGAACAAATAATAATAACCAGCAGAGGGAGCCGAAGAGCAAGAGATCACCTGCAGGGTTAGGGGTTGTTGATTTATTTTTTTTATTCTTGAACAGTGATGACTGCACCGATTGGTGCTTGAGGGTGCTTGTATTGGTGCGTTTTTGGGTGCTTTAATGGTGCGTCGATGCAGAGCAGACTGTCTTCCCCCCCAGAAAGAACAATCACAGGTCCTGGGTTAGTCTTGTAAATAAAAGTAGCGTCAAGTGTAAATAATGCTCCCCACCGTCAGTGTATAGTTTGAAGACCATTCCGCGATTCGGTTAACTGTGGGCGTAAGTCTGTTAGGCAGGGTGCAATGGAGCAGCGGGACACATTTATTTATGTTTTAAAACTGTCGCACTCAGGGTCAGGTTAAAAGTAGAGGGAACTACACCTACGTGTCACACTAAATAAAAGTTGTAGGCCCGGAACGTGCCTAAGAGGAGGAGGGTGCAGTGTTGCGGAGATGAGGACTGTATTTTTTTTGATTGTGTGCTGTATTATTATTATTATTGTTTATTCTGCGCCCCCTGCCTCCGGAGCTGTGTAAAGGTGAAAGGGCATCCCATAATTAGTCCCCAAGCATACACGTCAGCCAAATAATAGAATATCCCTGTTTGATAGTTATCTCTTATTCTGTGTTTTAGAGTAAGGCTGTGTCTCCCATTAATTGAAGTACTCCATTGCACCAGTGAAAGAGAATAGATCCCCTTTCATTCCCATCCCCAAAATCTCCATTTCTTTTTACATCCCCTCTCGTGATTGCCAACCCTCGATTATCAATTACCTCCCCTCCAAAACCGCCATTGAACATGTGCTCGAGTCGGGGAAGAAAGGCGTGCCCGCCCGTCGTCATCAAGGGCGGAGCCAGAGGGTCGCGCGACCAACCAGGGCCGAGGTGAGCACCCCGATGGGCGTGTCCTGAAGGCCGGCGGCTTAATCGCTGGAGGCGCTATAAAGGCGCGCGCGCAAGAAGTTGCAAGGAGAGCTGAGTGAGTCGTGGGTTGGTCGGGAGTTGGTCGTCAAGAGAGAGAGTCAGTCAGTGGAGTCGGTGGTCAGTTGGTTGCGTTGGTTGCGGTGAGGAGTCGGTGGTGGTGGTCAGTTGGTTGCGTTGGTTGCGGTGAGGAGTCGGTGGTAAAGAGTGAGTGGACCAAGAAAGAGTTGAGGGTTTGGACCAGACGAGTCGGACAAGGCCTGGCAAAGCACGCGACGTCCACAGCAGCCACAACAGCAGCTTGGGGGCCTGAACGGCGGTTTGGAGCAGGGCCGTGAAGGAACGGCGGCTGCTAAACGCGCCGGTTGTGCTGCAGGACCCCCTTGGACCTTCCTCTCCCTCCAGCCATCCACCTCCTGCCTTTCCACCCTTCTTGTGTACGTGAGTTTGTTTTGTTTGTTCTGTCCCTGGGTTAATTAAGTCTGTATAAGCTAGTATTTGCACTGTGTCACCTGCGTCTTATGTGTTGTAAATAAACTTGATTGCTCCTTTTTGGCTTGTGTGTGTACAATAAATCCAATTACTCTTCTGTCCGTCTTCTCGTTTTATTCCTTTTCCTTTTTTCCTTCTCTTTCGGTCGCTTTAGAGGTTTCCCGATTGAATATCTGTGGTGCGATCTGGTCAACGTCGGGTGGAATCGGGCCAATTGGGGATCCTGTAACGGTCGCGGTTGGACCATCCGCTCGGCCCATCATAACATCTAAACCACGTCTGTAACAATACAATCCACTTCGGCAGAGAACACGGTGGAGCATCTGTGGAGTATTTCTGCAAACAAGGGGGTTCCGGAGATTGTAGTTTCGGATAATGGTTCGCAGTTTGTACCTGAGGTGTTTGCTGTATTCATGCGTGCTAATGGTATCAAACACCTGAGGTCATCGTCTTACCACCCAGCTACAAATGGCCAAGCTGAGTCATTTGTCAAAGCGTTGAAACATGCCTTGCATGGAGGCTAAGCGGTTCGATCTGTGCAGGGTACGGTTGATGTGTTTTTGAATGCCTATTGTAATTCAGTGCATTCTACTACACAGGAAACGCCTGCATTCCGCATGTATGGCCTACAGTTGCAGTTGCGCCTGGATTTGTTTTGACCTGGTGCACCTGACGTTGTTACAGCGACCAATGTTCATTCATTCACGGTGGACCAGCCAGTTTTGGCACAGGACTATGTACACCGACACAAATGGGTGCCGGCTGTTGTGTTCCGAGTTTTCTATCCGGCTAACTACCTTGTTCGCACTTCAGCCGGTCCTATCTGGAAACGTCATGTGAATCAATTGTTGTCTCGCGGGTCCGGTCATTCACACACAACCAATTCCATTCCACTGTGTGATGTGTCCTCATCCATTGAGGTGCCTGTGACCATGTTTCGGCCAGCTGCACATCCATCTGTGGAGCCGGATGTTCATGGCAGTGAGAGTAGTGTGTGTCATGTATGAAGCTGCAAATATTCACCATTGTATCCCTACACCGGGACCGCATTGTATACCTACGCCCCAGCTCGGATGGCACTGCAGTTAATCGGGCCTGTATCGGCAGAGTGAATAAACGTGTACAACAATTGATCGTAGTTTGTCGAGATACCTTACATGGCGACGAGGATAAACATCTAGACCATGACTTCTTTCGGCCATATCAATGAATTCGACCCTCATGAGGGGGATTTTGACACGTATTCTGAGCGGTTGTCTTTTTACTTCGAGGCGAACGGCATCGCGGCCGAAGCCCAGATGAAGGCCGTCTTCCTGTCCGTTTGCGGAGGTGAGACGTTCATACTTGTTAAAAACCTGATTCGGCCTCGGACAATCCAAAAGTTCACGTATGCAGAGCTAAAGGCTGCTTTGAAGGAGCATTGTAATCCATCTCCTTCAGTCACGCTGTGTCGGTTTAATTTTTACATGTGCAGACAGCAGCAAGGTCAGTCGATCGCAGACTTCATTGCACACCTCAAAAAACTGTCACATCTGTGTGAGTTTGGGGACACGATTGATGACATGCTCCGTGATTTGCTGGTGGTTGGCATGTCCGATGACCGCACTCGTAGACGCCTGCTTGCTGAGAGAAGACTGACGTTCCAAAATGCCAGAGACACCGCCATTTCCATGGAAAGTGCTGAACGCAACGCTACAAGCATCGGTGCCACTCGCTCGTCTGGTACCAGCCCTGCTGTGAATCGGTTGGATCATGATCAGCCAAAACGTTGGAACAAGGCTCCTCGTCAGAAGCCAGTGCAGTCCCAAACACACAACAAATGTTTTCGGTGCAACGGAAAGCACCCTCTGGAGACGTGTCGGTTCAAAGATGCCACCTGCCATTTCTGTTCGAAAACTGGCCATATTGCTCCAGCTTGCATCACTCACAAATCGGGAAAAGGAAAAGCTGCCGACAAGAAGATTCATCAGTTTATCGGTTCGGAGGAACCTGAGCTTGACCAGGTGAGCTCTGTTTCCGACAACTCAGAATCGTGTGACCTGTTTCATATTGATTCTCACCATAAGTGGGACCCTCTTCTTGCCACTGTTGTCGTCAACAATCGACCATTGCAAATGGAGGTCGACACTGGTGCGGCCGTCTCGCTCATCAGCCACGCTGTGTTCACAAACCTGTGGAGTGATGCTGACCGACCCCATCTGAAACCTACTACCTATGGACTCTCCACCTATACAGGTGAGAAGATTGTTCCCTGCGGTACATGTGACTTCACGGTGGGCTACGATAATCATGAGTTTCACCTACCCCTGATCGTCATTCCTGGAAAGGGCCCTTCCTTACTCGGCAGGAACTGGTTGAGCATAATTCGACTGAAGTGGAAAAGCATTTATCAACTCCGGGCAGCCAACGTTTCTTCTACCGCAGCATACACACTCAAAAATGTGCTGGATACGTACCCGGATGTCTTCAAGGATGAGCTTGGAACCTTGAAAGGACATACGGCTAAACTCAGTGTTGACCGGGATGCCAATCCTATATTTTGCAGAGCTCGCCCAGTCCCTTTCGCCCTGCGGGAGCGGATTGACAAGGAACTGGATCATCTTGAAAATCTGGCGATCATCGAGCAAATCCAGTATGCCGAATGGGCGGCGCCCATCGTTCCGGTCATAAAATCGGACCAGTCCATCCGCATATGTGGAGATTATAAAATGACCGTGAACAAGTGTTCTTCATTGGATAAATATCCAATCCCGAGGATCGAAGACCTCTATGCTCGTCTCACGGGAGGCAAGACTTTTACGAAACTCGATCTCAAATCTGCCTATCTACAGCTCTGCTTGGACGAGAATTCGAAACAGTATCTTACCATCAACACGCATCGTGGGTTGTACAGGTACCACCGACTCAGTTTTGGAGTGAAATCTGCACCTGGAATTTATCAGCGTGTCATGGACAGTTTGTTTGCCGCCGAACGCAACGTCGTTTGTTACCAGGATGATATTCTGGTTACTGGTCGTACGGACGCGGAACATCTACAAAGCGTGGATAGAGTTCTGAAGAAGATTTCGGACTCCGGCCTCCGTTTGCGTCGAGACAAGTGCAAGTTTATGGTGCCATCAGTCACGTACCTGGGTCATACGATTGATGCCGAGGGTCTACACCCGACAGATGAGAAAGTCCGAGCTATCAAGGATGCTCCTGCTCCACGAGACGTGACCGAATTGAAGTCATACCTCGGTTTGCTTCAGTTCTATGGTCGTTACATCCCGAATGTGACCGACGTTTTGGGCCCCCTTTATCGGCTGTTGAGGAAAGGAGTCTCCTGGAGCTGGGGGTCTACTGAACAATCAGCATTCCAGACCTCTAAGGATCTGCTCAAACCGTCCAATGTTCTCGTTCATTTTGATCCAGAGAAGGATCTTGTGCTGACATGCGATGCCTGTCGGGATGGAGTGGGGAGTGTATTATCACACGTGATGCTTGACGGTACGGAAAGACCAGTTGCATTTGTATCCAGAACATTGTCCCCGGCAGAGAAGAACTATTCCCAACTTGACAAGGAAGGATTGGGAATCGTTTTCGGCATCAGCAAATTTTGCCAGTACCTTCTTGGACATCATTTCACGATTCACACTGATCACAAGCCACTGATCAGTCTGTTTGGTCCAACTAAGGTGACATCTGACACACTACCGCCCAGGATCATCCGCTGGTCCCTGTTTCTCGCTGCTTATGACTACACCATATGTTATAAGCCCGGTTCGTCTATCACAAATGCAGATGCCATGAGTCGGTTACCCCTTCCAGAATCCGTTGATGATTCGCCTACACCAGGATCCATGATCGCACTGATGGATCATCTGGAAGATTGTGCTGTCGATTCCGGCCAGATCCGCACTCATACTCGACGAGACCCCGTTCTGTCCAGAACTGTCCAGGCTGTACAGCTTGGATGGCATTTGCTACCTGAGGGTGACCCAGATATTGCGGCTTTTAAAGCATGTAAAAACGAACTCAAGGTGGAAAATGGTTGCCTACTCTGGGGATGTTGTGTCGTGATCCCGGAAAATCTGCGTTCCAGGGTCATGGATGAAATCCACGACTGTCACCCCGGGATTGTGAAGATGAAGTCACTCGCAAGAAACTATGTGTGGTGGCCGAATCTTGATGCTGATATCGAACATCATGTTCAACATTGTTACCCCTGCCAGAGCACCTGGAATACACCTGCGAAAGCGCCACTGCATCCCTGGGAATGGCCCAGCGAACTGTGGCATCGCCTACGTCGCGATTATGCCGGGCCTATTAACGGCAGCATGATTCTAATCATCACCGATGCGCACACAAAATGGATTGATGCCTATGTGACGCGTGGTACTACGTCAGCCATTGTTATAGAAAAACTCAGACGCTGTTTCGCCACTCATGGTCTGCCCAGGATGATCGTGAGTGATAACGGTTCGTGTTTTTCCAGTTCCAAGTTCGCCGAGTTCACATGTCGGAACGGCATCAAACATAAGTTTGACAGCCCAAATCACCAGGCTTCAAATGGCTTGGCCGAACGATCCATGGGAATCATCAAATCCGGATTGCAGAAACTTCAGGAGGGA
Organism: Myxine glutinosa; assembly: GCF_964187855.1. Lineage (NCBI taxonomy): Eukaryota > Metazoa > Chordata > Myxini > Myxiniformes > Myxinidae > Myxine > Myxine glutinosa. The sequence goes on from NC_136267.1 coordinate 71,321,094, forward strand.
ACCCTGGAAACAAAGCTTTCTCGTCTCCTGTTCAAATACCGCATCACGCCACAATCAACAACCGGTGCTGCTCCGTCTGAGTTATTGATGAAACGACACTTGAGATCGACACTTGACAATCTCAAACCAGACATATCATCAAACGTTTATCAGAGCCAGCTTCATCAAAAGTTGGTGCACAATAAGTCGTCCAACAGTCGCTGTATCAACATCAGAGATCCAGTGTTTGCCCGAAATGTTGGTGCAGGTGCGACGTGGCTACCGGGGGACATCATCGAGAAGCCAGGTCCACTGTCCTGCGTGATTCGCCTGCAGGACGGCCGCGAAATTCGTCGACATCAGGACCACATAACCTACCGTCACTGTGAGTCGACAGAGCCTGCAGCATCGTCACAGTCAGAACAACAGTTCGACCCGCCACTGCCGGAGAGCGTCGTGGCCGCTCCAGCCGGCTCGGATGCCCCGAAAACCTCTGCGAACGCTTCACCCTTTGTGGAGACCAAAGGAATCACCTTGGACTCTGTATCCACTGGTCCACCGCGATGCTCAATGTGCGAGAGAAAAGCACCCGACCGGTTGAATCTTTGAAGATGTTTTTTCATGTTGACACATGTTCCATTTTCATGTTGACACACACAGGGACAGAATTATCCCCGTGTCCACTTGCTTTTGTTTGCACACATATTTTCACATGTTTTTGGAAATGTTGCTTTTGGAATGTCAATTTTGTAAATCAAGCACGTATTGCTCTTGGTAATTTTGGACTTAAATGGGAGGATGTCATTTATGAAGGTGCAAATATTCCCCGTTTTATCCCGAAACCATGCCCGTCGGTTTATTTCCGTTTCCGGAAGTTACGGCCCAGCTCGGATGGTGCTGGGGTGAATCGGGCCTGTATCTGCAGAGTGAATAAATGTGCAACAATCGATCGTAGTCTGTCGAGATACCTTACAAAAACAAAGACATTACATATGGCACATGAGAAAGAGGACTCATTCAAGAGGAATTGTGTCTGGCAATGGCAGAAAAGGTAGACTGCAATATTAGTAATATTTGCAATATATGTAATCGAGTTATTGACTTCTCACCGCTAAAGTTTGATGACTTTGTCGAGTCTGAGCAGAGTCCCGTAAGCTGTTAAGTTTAAGTATGTGGGAATACTGTCATAAGTTTAATATGAAGCAAGAAATGGCGTATCACCAGTAGGCCAATTTGACGTCATGTCCACAAAGTAATATGATCCACTCGGGTGTCATTGTCAGTCCATGAAAATAATCTGCTCACTCGAAGGAGTTTGATGATCGTAGTCCCCCGGGTGAAAGGGCCGAAGTGCCATTGAAGATAGTGCCACAAATGCAACGTGGTTGGAAGACCACGGATGAAGAGAGCGAACTTCTGCTGAAGATAGGGCCTCGAGAGTGACACGTGGTACCAATCTCCACAAGTGTAGAAAGCAGAACACTGCAGAAGGAAGGGACGCAAATGCAGTTTACCTCCATTGAACGCCAGTGAACTTTAGTTTTACTCCAGTGAACTCAAGTCCGTGAGTAATTTGCACAAAGTTCGAAAGCAGCAAGCCGCCAGGGAGGAACGCATCTCCACACTTTAGAAAAAGCGTCGAACCACTCGTCAACATAAGCGGGAGGCCCTACAGCCCCGCAGTGAAGCGTGGGGCAAAATGATTGGTTAGCAACCAGATAAAAAGCACGCCTACATTACTGCCATTGGTTGGACTCATAAATGGAACAAAGTTAATCGATGGAAAGTACCAGCAAATTGCCACCGATGAAAAGTACGCCACAGTATGATTGCTTTGTTGGTAGTGCGCTCACCTCTCATGTCTTGGACTTGGGGCCATCTATTTATTATGTATGCATGGTGTGGGGATAAATTGACAAAGGATAAGTAAGAAGCGAGGATGACAAGAGAGAAAAGGAGGGTGTTACAAATCAAACCATTCAAACAAATCAACTTCCTTGATCATTCAGTGGGAGAGGTCAGTCTGTTGAATGTCTCGACATCACCATTAGCCAATGACCTCTCCTGCTGGTCTGACCATCCCCAAGATTCAGTCGCAGACTGGGCATCCTCTCACTCCAAGTCATTCCTTGAAAAATCAAAAGCTACTCGTTGCCTTTGTCTGAATTTATATGTCATGGCGTGCTGCTCCCCCCTCTGACTGGTACTCCAGCAGTACACTAATAACATGTAAGCGTCTTTGGCATGTAAGCGTAAGCGTCTTTGGGCTTCCTGAAAAGCGCTATATAAAATAAATGCATTATTACACTAGCACACCAGGATGCCGTGGAATCTAAAGCTTTCAAAATTATTGGCATCTCCCATCATGAGACTGAAGCACAATGCCTGTTCCTCTCATATCACACACGGGTTGGGGTCTCTCTCTTTGATACTGCCTCTCCTCTGGTCTATCTCCCTCTGCCCTGACAGCCCTTCAACCCTCCTCAACAACTCTGTACTTAGGTGACCTCAGTCATCATACATTTTTTAGTGTTGTATATGGTTTGTTGTTTTTCCTCTCTCCATAGTATTTTTTGCACTTTTCATTATTGGTACACCCACCCACTACGGGAACAGCAGGGGGAGTCATGTTATTATCTTACTATAATTCACCAAATGTCCGTCCGTCTGTCTGTCTGTCTGTCTGTTCGAAGGTACCGTAAAAACTGCTGAACCGATCCCAAAGATATTTTGGGTGGATAATCCTGGGATCCCCAGGAGTAAAATATGCCAATTAGTTTTCCCAATTTCAGCTTTAGTCTCCAGCATTCTCAGGTTTGGACTCCCACATAACATTCGCGTTCGCATAACGTTCATTGTTCTCATTGTGACGATGTTGCTTTCCTGGGTGCCGCACAAACGGCTGCACCGATCGCTGCACAGCTGCGCCGATCGAACTCGGTGACCTCGGACAAAGACCTTTTATAAGGACACGGGTTGAATACCTGCTTGAGAGAATTCCGAACCCCTCCCCACCATCACGGCCATCTCTCCAACTCACAATCCCACGAGATATGCGGAAAGGACGATCCAAAACCAATATAAACATCATTAAACATCATTCGTATATAAACATTATTAAAAGTAAATAATGACCTCGGCCAAAGTTCAAACGACATTTAATCTCAACATGAGAGAATTCCACATAGCTATTTTGGCGGTGAATACGCTAACAGATCGCTGTCTCCATTGATCTTGCCAAGGCCGTAACACCTATCGGCTCAAAATCCTTTTAACTGTTGATTTGGTACAGTTACATGTATCGGGAATTTGGTACACGTATCGGTAGTAGGCTACATACGACATAGCGATTGTGAACACGATTATCGATCACGATTCACGATCACGATCATCACGATCATAATGTATCGATCACGATTTGAAACACGATGGAATAATATTTACCGATATGAACAGTGATGTGGCTTTTATTGAAATTCTAAAGATACTGTTTAGATTTTGATGATTTGCGTGTGATATGATTCAACGGATGTTTATATGAGTCGTTTAAAATAAAAAAAGCCTTCAATTTCTGATATTTTGCCTTTTCATTTGGGCTTCCGAATTGGAGCCCTGCCCATAGGGTGGGTACCGTTGCTAGTCCTTATTATTATTATTATTATTATTATTATTATTATTATTATTACGTCAACTCATCCACTAAGTTTCATCCGAATCCATCCACAACTTTTGAGATACCCTGTTCACAGACAAGCAAACAGCCAAACAGACAGGGGTGAAAACACAACTTCTGCCCCCCTTCAGTAGCGGAGGTAATAATGATGACGATGATGATGTATAACTCCACCTATCACAAAACTTAGCTTTTACACCCTGAATGCATGATGTATCCAGTGTTGTGCAATATTCATCCATAATAATAAAAGGCAGTGTGTGTGTGTGTGTGTGTGTGTGTGTGTGTGTGTGTGTGTGTGTGTGTGTGTGTGTGTGTGTGTGTGTGTGTGTGTGTGTGTGTGTGTGTCCTCCATAACTCCAAAACCACGAAACCTGTCAGCCCCAAACTTTGCATGCATATTTCTCGACCTCCAAGGCAGTGCATGAATAAAAACTAGGTGTGTTAAAACACCCTTTTTGAAGATGATTAACGAGGTGCTCATTACTCTAAAAAATAGAAAGCCTTCCCAAAATAGCGGTCCACCATCTTGGTCAGCCCACTGTCACGTCACCTGGTTCTTAAGTCGTCATTTTGTTTCGGCCTATTGAGACTGTTCACCCACTAACAGAGAACGTGAGCTGGGTTTAGACCATCGTGAGACAGGTTTCCTTTGTCATAGCTGCATGTAGGGCTTGGTCTTGGCTAGATGTTAGGCCGCAATGTTTTCGACGAATCAAGTTGTCTAAATGAAGGTTTTCATCAATGTTATGAATATCATTGCATACCTACCTGAGGTTACAAGTTTTCAGATTATGTTAGGATGGGTGCTGGATGGCTTATAAATCGGGAATTATGACTTTGTAAAGTAATTCATTTGGGGGAAAAACATGGTTTTTGCTTTAAGTGGCCTCGCGGGTTTATTTTAACTCAGATTCAATTTCTTACAGTAAACCCTCCTTCGTCCTTACAGCACAGCGGGTCCTTCGGCCTTACAGTACAACTGTAAGGACGAAGGACGGGAGCATTTTTTTTTTTTTGTATACAAGATCGAGGCTCGCGTAAGAGCTAACATTAATCACAAAAAGACAAACGGACACATAAAACATAAGATAAAGGGAGCGGGAGACAACATGGGGGGGGGGGGGGGAGGCACAAAAGTGCTTAAGCGTTTGAAAGCAGGGAAATGGGGAGATCTGTGGGAGGGATAGGGCTTGTGGGGAGGAGGCGTGGGAAGAGGGGTGGGGGTTGAGAGAGGTAAAAAAAAACACTTGGACATTGCTAGGGCTTCCAGGAAGGGGTGAGTTTGAGGTGAAGGTGGGAGTGCATCAGGGGTCGGTACTAAGTCCACTACTATTTGTAGCTGTGATGGAGGTGCTGGCTCAGAACGTAAAGGAGGGTTTACCATGGGAGTTGTTGTGTGCAGATGATCTGGTGTTGATTCCGGAAAGTATGGATGGACTGAAGGAGAAGATTAATAAGTGGAAGGAATGTATGGAGACAAAAGGTCTGAAGGCGAATATCGGAAAGACGAAGGTGATGGCAAGTGGTAAAGCATGTGGTGAGGTGGAAAGAACTGGGAAGTGGCCGTGTGCTGTGTGCAGGAAGGGTGTCGGAGTGAACTCCATTCAATGTACAATGTGCGCTGAGTGGGTTCATCAAAAATGTAGTGGTAGTCAGGTTCACTATGTTTTTTCGTTCAAAATCATGGTAGATTAGCAAACCTATACATTTTTGGAAACGTTATTACATGGAAAATCTGAAAATCAATGTTTACATTTGCCAATTCCGACCAATTCGATTCGACCAATTCGACCAATCGACCAATTCCATTCGACCAATTCGACCATTCGACCAATCGCTTCGATCGACCATTCGACCAATTTGATTCGATTCATCGAATTCGATTCGATCGACCATTTGACAAATTCGATTTGCCAATCAATTTGACCGACCTTTGCTTGTGTGGAACGGACTGTGAAAACGATGCGGACTATATTGTCGGATACGACACACAGGACAGTGATGACGAACTCTAAATGGCATATTCTGTAATCGTGTATGTTTGATGCCATTGACTGCCTGTGTATATTTTGTCATTGACTGCCTGTGTAGATGTGAAGTTATACTGACTGCATGTGTATATATGATTTTGCTGACTGCCTGTGTATGTTTGGTGATATGAATTATTGTGACACATTTTGATGTTATTAACTGCCTGTACAAAATGATAACATGTATTTGATTATGCAACTTATCGCGAATATAAAGACAGTATTTTGCAATTCAAAACCTTTGATTCGTGTCTTACCATTCCCCATAGCACTAATTTGATACTTTCATTGGATTCCTTGTCCCTGAAAATATAGGTTTAGTATATTTTAAAAAGTTTTTAGGGTAATTAGAGGCAGAAATAGAACAAAATATATATTTTACCGTGGCCATTTTGAAAATCCAAAATGGCCGCCATACAGGTATCTCTCCAAATGTAAACATTGATGTTTAGTTTCCTTATGCTATAACCTTTCCAAAAATATATAGGTTTGCTAATCTACCATGATTTTGAACGAAATATAATTTATTGACATAGTGAACCTGACTATGGTCTGAGAGGGTCATTAACCAGTGTGGCAGATGCATTCAAGTGTAAGGTGTGCACAGAGGGAGCTGCAGATGAAGGAAATGTTGAGTTGGTTTTAGAAGCAAGTTAAGGTCGATAAAGGCCCTGATAAAACAAATTCAGTGAAAATGCGATTAGTTTCGAACAACTTACGACTTTTAAGGACAAAATGGTGATTGATCTTGATGGGTCAAATTATCTTCTCAAATGTTCCCCTTCCCTCCTCTCCCCCCGTCTTCATATTCCCGGCATAAAGCGACTCTGTGTTGCCCAACAACGCCCGGTATTTTTGCGGGTACTAATATTGTAATATTAATTATAATCTACATTTATTGTAGGTTTTAAAAGGTTTGTGTTGGGAGGAGGAAATGACAAGAATTTATTTCTGGATTTGACAGCATGCCAGATATCTGTTGGAGATGTAAAATTTAAATTGCACTCCCTTGATCTACAGGGAGCTTCTAAACAAGTGATTCGTCATGTTATGGCAAAACAAATCCGTGCTGTTTTACTGTTCCCATTCAGCACTCTCTTCCATCGCGTGGTGATACATCTAATGATGGTGATGATTCTGGTGCTCAGTGATATGGGAGCGCCGCCTTATGTTAATCATGGCACTTAAAGCTGAACCCGAGAGAGCCACCATCTTGTGACGTGAGATCCATCACATGATGGAGTTCTGCCCCAATGATGTATTGATATGGGCCACAGCCACCTGTACAACCTTTTTTTTTTCTTTTTTCTTTTTTTGTATACTGAATCGAGGCTCGTGAAAGAGCTAACATTTACTTCACAAACAAATCGACCAGACAAACAAAATACACAAAAAGAGGGAGCGGAAGACAAGATAGGGAGAAAAGGGGAAGCACACAAACACAACATCCGAGAGCAGGGAGATGTGTGGAAGGGAGAGGGCCCGGGGGGAGGAGGCATGGGAAGGGTGGGGGGGGGAGGGAGAAGTATAAAGCACAAGGACACCAAGGACTTCCAGGACAGAAGTTGGTATTTCAAAAAGTGGAATTGGGGTGAAATTAGCGGGGGTAGAAAGGATCAAGGTTTTGGATGGGGGAAGATAAGAGATGGTGGTGAACAGCTGTTTTAAAGACTTGGAGGGTGGAGTGGGATTGAAGAGAGTGAGGGAGTTTGTTCCAGAGGCGGGAGAAAAGAGGAATGAAGGAGTGAAGGTGAGCAGAGAGTCTTGATTTTGGCAGTTTAACCAAAAGAGGGTTGCAGGCAGATCTGGTGCGACCTGTAGGAATATTTGCGGGACAGAGCCCAGAGAGAGCTGGGGGGGGCAAGGCCAGAGAGGAGTCGGTAGAAGACGGAAAGACCACCATCCTGCCTGCGGTGAGTGAGTGGGAGGCCCTTGGAGTTAGCTTCATCGCGGGAGATTCCAATGATTCTGAATGCTTTGGTTTCAACCGCGCGAAGGCGAGCTAGGTGTGAGGCAGGAGCACCAGCCCAGAGGGGAGAGCAGTATTCCATTGAGCTGTGGATGAAAGCCTTGGATGTGGTGAGGAGCTCAGGTGTGCCAAGGAAGGACTTCGCACGACGGAGGATGCCCAGTCGGCGACTGGCTTTGGAGGCCAGATTTGAAATGTGGTTTTTCCAGGAAAGATCATGGCAGATAGTGAGACCCAAAAGTTTGAGTGACAGAACTTCTTGGAGAGGAATATTCAGAAAGTGGATGGGAGGGTTGTCCAGTCGGTCTTTTCGGAGAGACATCGTAAGAGTGTGAGATTTGTCAGGATTGAAAGACATGTTCCACTTGTTTGCCCAGTCTGTGATTTTGTCCAGGTCTGCAGAGAGTGAGGAGGCTGCAGACTGCCGATCTGAGGGATGAAGAATGGAGCAACAGAGAGTAGAGTCGTCAGCAAAGAGATAGAGAGGATTTTCAAGAGAGTCAGAGAGATCATTGATGAAGACCAGAAAAAGCACAGGGCCCAGAACACAGCCTTGGGGAACTCCAGCCTGAACAGGAAGAGGAGATGAGAGAAACCCATTCAGGGCCACACGTTGACTACGACTAGAGAGGAAGTCCGCCAGCCATGCGTGGAGATTTCCATGGATACCAAAAGAGGAGAGTTTGGTGAGCAGAGTGGGGTGCCAGACCGTATCGAAGGCACGTGATATGTCAAGGGAGACTGCTCTAATTTCCTGTTTGGCATTGAGGACCTCCATCCATTGTTGAGAAAGCAGAAGCAGCATGTCCAGAGTGGAGTGTCCAGGTCTGAAACCAAATTGATGATCAGAGATCAAGCCATTGGAGAAGAGGAAAGATTTCATATCTGAAGCAATAATAATAATAATAATAATGCATTTATTTTATATAGCGCTTTTCAGGAAGCCCAAAGACGCTTTGACAGAGTGCAAAACATAATGCATAGCAAAACATAAAAACAATTGCAAAAAAAGAAGAATCAATAGGGAAATATTCAAAGCACAAAGGAGGGAGAAGGAGAGGAGATAGTCAGGGGTTAGATGCTGTGGGTTAAATGTTGAATGCAGTGTTGAACAGGTGGGTCTTGAGTGATGTTTTGAATGTGGTGAGTGAGGCGGAGTCTCTGATGGTGTGAGGTAGCGAGTTCCAGAGGGTGGGAGCAGCGATGGAGAAGGCCCTGTCCCCCCAGGATCTAAATTTGGTCCGGATGGGGGGGGGGGGTCAGGAGGTTGGTACCAGCAGAGCGGAGGTTGCGGGTGGGAGTGTGTCTGGAGAGGAGGTCAGCCAGGTAGGATGGGGCCAGGTTATGGAGGGCCTTGTAGGTTAAGAGGAGGATTTTGTACTGGATTCTCTGGGAGATGGGGAGCCAGTGAAGCTTGTAAAGGACGGGGGTGATGTGGTCACGGGTCCGGGAATGGGTGAGTAGACGGGCAGCGGAGTTCTGAATGTATTGGAGTTTATTGGTGATTGTTGAGGGTGAACCATAAAGGAGGCTATTGCAGTAGTCCAGACGGGAAGTGATGAAGGCGTGTATGAGGGTTTCTGCAGCCACGGAGGAGAGGGATGGACGGAGACGGGCGATGTTTTTCAGGTGAAAGAAGTCTGTCTTTGTGATCTGTTTAGTGTATTTGTCGAAGGAGAGGGTTTGGTCAAAGATGATGCCAAGATTCCGGATGTGAGGGGAGGTGGATACTGGGAAACCGTCGATGTTGAGGGCAAAGTTATGGGTGGACTTGGTGAGCGTTTTTGGGCCAATGATGATTATTCCAGATTTATCACAGTTAAGTTTGAGGAAGTTGATTTGAAGCCAGGATTTTATTTCAGTGATGCAGTTTGTCAGGATAGAGTGGGTGGCGGTGGAGATGGACTTGGTGGAGATGAAAAGCTGGATGTCATCGGCGAAGCAGTGGAATTGGAGACCATGACGGCGGATTAAGTGACTGAGGGGGGACAGGTAAAGGATGAAGAGGAGGGGGCCAAGAACTGAACCTTGGGGGACACCTTGGGGGAGGGGAGCAGTGGGGGATTTGCAGTTATTGATGGAGATGAACTGACGTCTGTCAGAGAGGTATGATTTAATTCAAGAGAGGGCAGTGCCGGTAATGTTAAAGGTGGTTTCAAGTCGGGTGAGGAGGATGGTGTGATCGATGGTGTCAAAGGCGGCGCTGAGGTCGAGGAGGATGAGAATGTTGAGGTTGCCAGCGTCAGAGGAGAGGAGAAGGTCATTGGTGATTTTGAGGAGAGCAGTTTCAGTACTGTGGTTGGAGCGGAATCCGGATTGGAATGTTTCATACAGGTTATTGGCAGAGAGGTGATGTTTGAGTTGAGTGGCTACAGCGCGTTCCAAAACCTTTGACAGAAAGGGTAGGTTGGAGATGGGTCTGAAGTTATTTAGAGTGTCAGGGTTTAGTCCAGGGTTTTTCAGAATGGGGGTAACAGCAGCAATTTTGAGGGATGGTGGGACGATGCCTGTAGACAGGGAGGAGTTTATTGTTGCAATGATAAGTGGAGAGAGAGCAGGAAGGGAGGCCTTGACAAAGCTGGAGGGGATGGGGTCAAGAGTGCAGGTGGCAGTTTTCATTCCGATGAGGAGTTCAGAGAGGTCAGTAGGGGAGACTGGGGAGAATTGAGACAGGGGATGGCAGGATAAGGGGGGGCAGGTGGTTTGAGGGGGAGCGGGTGCGGCGGTGGTCAAGCTGTTGTAGATGTTTTCAATTTTGCGTTGGAAGAATGAAAGGAAGGAGATGCAGTTGTCTATTGTGAATGACTGGGTGGTGGTGTTCAGGGGGCTGAGGAGTTTGTTTATTGTAGAGAAGAGTGCTTTTGGGTTTCCGGAGCAGAGTGGATAATTTGAGAGTAGTAGGCGGAGCGGGCGCGGGAGAGGGCATCTTTATAGTGTTGTATGTGGTCCTTGTAGGCCTGGGAGTGAACTGTGAGACCTGTTTTATTGCAGAGTCTTTCAAGTTGGCGAGCACGAGTTTTCATCAGGCGGAGTTCAGGCGTAAACCAGGGAGCAGAATGGGTGAAAGAAACTGTTTTGGTTTTTATAGGCGCAAGTTGGTCAAGGCAGGAGGAGAGAGTGTGGTTGTAGTAGTCAGTGAGGTCAGAAGGGGTGTGGAGGTCAACGAAGGGAGAAGTGGACATTTTTTCAGAGAGGGTCGATGAGAATGAGGTAGGTGAAAGAGCGTTTAGCTTACGGAAGTTGATAGTGCGATAATGCCTTGGTGCTGGGGTGGGGATGTTGATGGTCAGAGTGATGGCTAGGTGGTCAGAGAGAGTGAGATCGGAGCCAGAGAGATGGTGCAAAATTAGTCCAGTAGAGCAGACAAGGTCCAAAATGTGACCACGGTTATGGGTAGGAAAGTTGACATGTTGAGTGAGGTTAAAGCAGGTGAGTAAATCAGTGAAGTCAGTGGTTAGCATGGAGTCAGTGGAGTCCATGTGGATATTGAAATCACCAAGGAGGAGGATTGAGGGGGAGAGGGAACATAGCTGGGTTAGAAAGTAGGAGACGTCAGACAGGAATGATGGGTGTGGTTTGGGAGGGCGGTAGACAACAGCCATGACTGACTGTGTGTGACCAGAGAGTTTAAAAGCCAGGTGTTCAAATGATGGAGCAGATGAGATGGAGATGAGGTTGGTCTTGATATCTTGTCGGTGAATAACGGCAATTCCACCACCTCGGCCCTCCGAGCGTGGTTTATTGATGTAAGAATATCCATTGGGTGTGGTGAGGTTGAGCGTGTAGTAGTCCAGTGGTTGTTGCCAGGTCTCAGTGAGACAGAGAAAGTCCAGTTTATTTTCCAGGATGTAGTCGTTCAGGATGAGGCATTTGTTGTTGAGGGACCGGGTATTGAACAGGGTGAGCTTGATGTTGTTTTGTACGGCGGGTATGAATCCAGGTGATTTGGCCAGGGTTCGCAGACAGGAGGTGCGATTTTGTGCGTTGTTGTGACCAGGTGTGTTGGGACGATGAGTGGGAGTGCGCTGAGCCGACCAAAGGATGGGGATGGAGTGACCTGATTGTAAATAAACAAACTTACGACCGGAGCCACGGTGAATGTACCTGGGTCGACGCAGGAGTCCATTCGATTTGATTGCAGAGATGCATGATGGGGTGGAGCGGGTTTTAAGCAGGAGAAGCCTTGCGGCGGAGTACCGCAGAGCCATGCCAGCAGGAGCGAAGGGACGAGCAATGATGGATTCCATGACTTTGCTGATAATTGGGAGAAGGCTGATTGGTCTGTAGTTGCTGGGATCTGTTTTTGCACCTTTTTTGTGCAAAGCGGTGATGTTGGCAGATTTCCAAGCAGATGGAAGATGACCTTGAGCAAAAGAGAGGGTGAAAAGAACAGAGAGAGGGAGTGAAAGAGCGGAAGAACATGATTTTAGGACCCGTGGGCTGATGCCGTCAGGTCCAGTTGCAGAATCAGAGTCGAGGGTTGACAGAAACTTTTCCACCTTGTCAGGAGGAAAGGACACAGAGTCCAGGAGCAGCTGGGTACGACTGGGTACGGTGGGTACAGAGAGCGATGGGTTTGGGACACAAGATTTAGAGGCAAACACAGAGTTGAGGCATTCAGCTTTTTCACGTGCGGAGTCAGCCGTGTGGCCATTTAAGGTGAGGGAGGGGATGGAGGGGGAACAAACACCAGAAACAGATTTTACCAGACGCCACCAGGATTTGGAAGAGGGAGACAGATAAGAGAGTTCGGTCCTGAGGACGGAGAGATATTGTTTCCTGGCTCTCCTGAGGGTGGACACACACTTGTTTCGGGCTTTGTGAAAGGAAATGAGATTTCCTTCCGTTGGATTTGCTTTCCAGGAGACGAAAGCAAGTTGTTTCTGGGCAATAGCCTCACCACAAGATTCCGTGTACCATGGATGGGAGGAAGGGTATGACAACTGAAGACGAGAAGGGATAAATCTGTGCATGAGAGAGAGCAATTTACTTTGGAAGAATTCCCAGGATGAGTTTATGTCAGAGGCAGTAGAGATGGGAGACCAGTCCAGATGATTGATGGCTGCTTGAAGACCGTGCCAGTTGGCCTGAGTGAAATGCCAGACTCGTCGACGCTGAGGAGGCTCTCTGAAAATGGTCAGATAGATGTCCACTTAAACAAGCACATGATCAGAAGAGCCGATTGGAGCAGAAGAAGAGCAGCAGACATTTTCAGGGAAGTTAGTCATAACCAAGTCCAGAAGAGAAGATTCTCCGTTGACTGAGATCCGGGTTGGGAAATTGACAGATTGTGTCAGTCCCAGTGAGTCACAGAAGTCCTTTGCTGAAGAGCCATGGCTGGTGAGAGAGGTACCCACCCCCAGCCAACTGGCATGGTGACAGTTGAAATCACCACATCTGAGGAAGAGAGAGTTGGGATGGGTAGATAGAAGTTGGTCCATATTATCAGACAGCGAGATGTAGATGGTGTCATCACTGTTTGGTGGACGGTACAACACGCATATGAACAAAAGGTGGGAGCGAAGGGGAAGCCGTAGCCAAAGGTATTCCTGGGGGTGAGGTGGAGAGAGGGCAGTGCAGGGCGAGTGAGGAAGAGAGTTTTTTATAAAGATAGCAACCCCACCTCCAGGACGAGGCTCAGGTCTATCATACCGGAGGAGGGAGTAACCTGGGAGAGATACCAAGGAATCAGAGACATCATGAAGGAGGAAGGTTTCTGTTAAGCAGATCACGTCTGGTTTGTCAGAAGCAACCTGTATGGAGAGATCAGTTATGTTTGAGCGAAGGCCCCGGATGTTTGAGGTCCATACTGTTAAGGAAGAGGAAGGGGGAGCATCGGATACAGAACAGGGGGGGGGGAGCGGTAGGGCAGGATGTGGAAGAGGAGGAAGAGGTAGGGAGAGCTGTTGCAGGTGTATCAGAGATTACAGAATAGCTTAGAGAAAGGGAAGAATGGGGCGGACAAAAGGTTTGATGGTGTTTGGGTGAGGCGCAGTGAGGTGTTATTTGAGGAGGGGGAAGAGTGAGGCAGAAGGTTGAGGAAGATGAAGGTGAAAGTTGGAAGGGGGAAGAAGCGGGGAGGACGCTTTGAGGAGGAGGGGTGAGAGGGGAGTCTAGGAGGGGAGGAGTGAGGGAGAGTCTCGGAGGGGAGGGGTTTGGGGGGAGTTTAGGAGGGAAGGGGCAGGGGGGGGGGAGATTTGAAAGGGATGGGTGTTTGGGAAGATTTGGGGGGGAGGGGCAAGGGGGAAGATTTGACAGAGATGGGTGATGGGGAAGATTTGGAGGGGAGGGGTGTGATTGGATTTTGAAAAGTGTACGATTTATGGGAAACGAACATTTATTGCAAAATGAGTTTCTTGAGACATTCGAGTCAAAAATACGTTTGAGGACGCTGAAGGATGGGGTGGAGTTCTGGAGAGTTTAGGGAATGAATGAAAGATGCACTGCAAGAGATGGAATTTTTTTTTTGAATGAATAGAATTGGTGAGCAAGTCGAAAGCATTCTTTTATAGAAGAAGTAGAAAAAAGTGTTATAGAATATGACATAATAATAAAGTTCTTCAGGGGACAGATGAAACATGTATTAACAACTTGATCACGTGATCTCGAACAACGTGGTCGAAGAACGAAAGAACAAATAACGAAGAACGAAAGAGCAAAAGAACGAAGAACGAAAGAACAAATAAGAACGCACAAGCGGATAAGAACAGGGAAGGGAAAAAAAAAAATTTTTTTTTTTTTAGATTTTAAAACAAGGGAGTATGGGTGAAAAGACCGTGAAAAACAGAGACCGAAAGTAGTTGCAGTGCGATCGAAGAACCGCTGAGACAAAAAACAAAAGCCTCAAGCCAAGGTCTGAGGACACGGTAGCCTACTACTAGTACTACACTAGGCCTCAGAATATACGATACGAAAAAACGGACGATTCTGTACACAGGTATGAAAAACCAACACCGAGAAACCTATTAAAGTCACCCCAATAGGTACATGCACCGAAAGAAATGTAAAGATACGACAAAAACACAAATGTGAAAGATCACTTAGCTTCGAAAGCGTGAGCGCATGGAACAGCTTCGAAAAAGCTGCTGGATGCTCGAGGAACTGGATGTAATGATACCTGTGGAAGTAGAAAAATGATTTGTTGGATTGGTGTTGTTCCAGGAAACTTTCTGAGATTGAATCATCAAAAGTTGGGGCTGTCTTGTTCTGGAGTTACTGTCGTTGTTTCTGAGGAAATTAACTCCAGAAATGTAGCGTACAAGAAGCAACACAACTTAGTTATTATAACCTTGGACACAGGGCCGGCGCCAGACTATTTTGCGTCCTAGGCAAGGCCAGCTACTTGCATCCCATCCACCCCCCCCCCCCCCAAAAAAAAATTGCCAACTTCGATTATTAAAAACAGATGTTTTGTTGAAAAAATAAAAAGCAGAAAACTTGAAACTGCTGAATTTATTTTAAATTGCAAGAATAAGTACCGTAAGATGCCAACAGCACCAATATTAAAGGCACAATATCCATTAATATGGCAGTGGCCATTTTAGTGGCAGTGGCCATTTTAGTGGCAGTGGCCAAGTTGATCCGTTCGAATCTCTAATCAGCAAACAATTAAATCTCCCGTTTTCCTGACGATGATCAATCCATGTGCCCAACGACGAAATGGCAGCAGCGTTTTGAACATGCCGGATGTGACGTATAGGAGCAGGCTCCGTCAGTTTCAAACAGGATGTGACGTATGCCACGAAGCGTACATGCTCAAAATTAATCACTTACACTATTATGAACAATGAACTATTATATTGTTGAGGATTTGAGAACGGTGTGTGTAATTTGCTGTAAAATATACCCTTTCGTGTGCTGTAAATATCCCTTGTAAATACCTCCAAGTGTAAAGGTCAAAGGTCGTCCTTAGGCCATCGCACACACGTAGCAAATCATAAGTTTCCCTCAGTAGTTATGTCCTTAGTAAATGTCAGCATAAGGCTTCGTTTCCACTAGTTCATTGCGTTGCATCAATTAAAGAAGCGTAGGCCCATTCTCCCTTCGAAAGGGTGCAGGTGGTTGTTGGCATTATCCCTCCACAAGACGCCATTGTTCCATGCGGTCGACCCGAGGAAGAAGGGCGTGGCTCGGCCATCGTCACTGGGAGGCGGAGCCAGGAAGAGCCCGTGCCCACCAATCGGCACTGCGAAGAGCGACCCGGTAGGCGTGCCCTCTTAACCTGCGGCTTGATCTAAAAGCGCGATATAAAAACGCGGGCGGAAGCCTTTGACCGACAGATGAGATGAGATGGAGATGCAGATGCAGATGGTTCGTGCACCCTGCTCGTTGCTGTACCTCGTCTGTGCTTGAGCCCGCTCACTGCCTCGCTGTGCTGCCTTGCTCTTGACCTTGCTCTTGAGCCTTCTCTGCAGAATCAGCGCGTGGACGCTCGAGCGGGAAAACCGACATCGAGCCATTGGCCCCGGACCTTCCTGCCACGATCTCTTTGGGCCGTGCCCCCCCCCCCCCCCCCCCGCCCTGACAGGATTCGAATCTGCCATTCCTTTCATCTCCCCAGTCGTGTGAGTCTGCTCGTTGTCCGTCCTCTGTCTTGTCCTGGGGTTCAAGTAAGCCTGTATAAGCTAGAAATTGCTCTGTGTCCTTCTGATCCTTCCATCTTTCTGTCTTTATTTTCGTATCTTTCCTCCTAATTGGTTTCTTTGCTTGTGTACATAATAATTAGTAATAAATCCCTGTTCTTCCTACATTTGTCTTCTTCTTCACATTCGGTCGCTTTAGAGGTTTCCACATTGAACACCTGTGGTACGATTTGGCCGACGTTCAGAATCGGGTTAGTTTCTGCTAATGGTTCGAGCCGCGGGCTGTCATCCGCTTGGCAAATAACATCTCGTCCGCTGTCGCGAATGAGGTTGCTCATCTGCCTCCCCGGAGGGAGCTGGGCAGCTTCAGGAGCGGAGACGGCCAGTGAAAACAGAAAGGGGGATTAACCCCCCCCCCCCCCCCGCTAAGGGGAGTGTCGTCGTCCGATTCGGTAACATTTGGTGCCAGGAGCGAGATTCGGACCTGAAGTGCGCTTAGCGCACTCAAATTACGAGTGGTAGAAAATTTTATTTAACATCCTAAATTTTAAACCGTGCCATGGATAGTCAAGGCGACCGGATGCCGGTGGGAGTAGAGTTAGAAGGGGTAGAAGCGACCCAGGACCCCAGGGAAATGTATATGGGGGAGAGAGAAGAGGGGAGCTGTGAGGATGTGGTTGCGGGGGTATCAGGTGCACAAGATGGCGCCCTCGCGCACGAGGTGGCAGCAGCACCAAGTGGCGCAGCGCACGTGACCGCGGCAGCCGTGCCCGCTGCGCTAATGGGGGTGCTCCAAATGCAAGCCTTCATGGCCCAATTCATGGTGGAAATACAGAAAAAGAACGACAGTATGGACAGGATGGGAGAACAATTGGAAGGAATGGAAAACAGAATGGGGGAGAAAATGGGAAACCCAATTGGAGGTTTGGAAAACAGTATGGGGGCAATGA
The DNA here is from genome assembly GCF_964187855.1 of Myxine glutinosa. Lineage (NCBI taxonomy): Eukaryota > Metazoa > Chordata > Myxini > Myxiniformes > Myxinidae > Myxine > Myxine glutinosa. The sequence continues at coordinate 71,338,280 of NC_136267.1, forward strand.
GGGACGAAGCGAGAGGTACCAGTGAGCAATTGAGAGACGGGTTAAGTAATATGGGAAATCGAATCGGGGGGCTAGAAGCCAAATTTGAGGGTTTAGACAATAAATTTGAGGGTTTAGACAACAAATTTGAGGGGTTAGATAACAGGATGAAAGAAATGAAGGATGGGTTAACAGGGTTGGAAAATAGAATGGCTGCCCAGGAGAACCAAATGGAAGTCATAAAGAACGGGTTAGGTGGGTTAGAAAACACCATGGAAGGCAAATTGAGGGAAATAGGGGAGCAATCCGCCCGGGAAATTGAACAGATGGGAGATCAGATAGAGGAGGTGAAAATCGGGTTGGAAACTAAATTGGATGCCCAGAGGAATGATTTGGAACAGATGAGGGTAGCATCTACCAAAGAGATGGGAGAAATGGGGGAGGAGATCAGACGAGGTGTGGGCGAGGAGGTCGCGGGGGTACGCGAAGAGATAAAGCGAGGTGAGGAGCGTATGGAGAAAGAGGTGAGAAATAGTACGGCTAGGTTACAGCAGGGGGGCATAGAAGATCTGACGAGGGGAGTAGAGCAGCTGACGGTGGGACAAAAGGAATTAGTGGAGCAAGTGGAGAAGACACTGTGGTAATCGGGGGGTTGAAGGCGACACAGAAAGAGATAAAAAAAGAAGAACTCGTAGCGACAAAGAGGGAATGTCAGATGGTACATGAGGGGTTGACAAAGAGGTTGGATGAGGTAACAGAAGCAATGGAGACAAAAGAACGGGAGGTAAGGAAGCACATAGAGATGACCAAGGTGGCATTAGAGGATGAAATTGAGGGGGCGCACCAGGAAATATAAGAGGTGAAGCAAAAATTAGAGGATGTGGAAGAGGGGGTAGGTGAAATTAAGAAGAGACGGAGGGAAAGTAAGAGAGAGATAAAAGAGGAGGTGATGGAATTGGTGCAAGGTATGTGTTCAAATCATGATTATGTGCTTACTAACCAAATAAAGAGTTTGCAGGTGGCGGAGGAGGAGTGAAGACGAGGTGCCGAGGTGAGTGGCGATATACTCGGAAATGTATATGGTGTGAGGGGAGATTCAGTCGGCTTGGGTGTTGGTTTAGACCCGGGTGCTCGTGAGGGACCAATGGTGAGGTGTATGACTGGTCCGGAGTGTATGGATAAAGGAGGTGTGCAAGGAGGTCCGACTATGGGGTGTGTGAGGAAAAAGTGCGCGCCGAGGAGTGAGTGTGCTGTCGAGAGTGAGTTGGTCGTGGCGCGAGTGCGGGGGGGGGGGCACATTGAAGCGCGTGATGGGGAGTGTTACCGGGGATGTAACGAAAGAGTGCACACCTGTGGTGAGTGTTACGGAGGGCGTAACGGGAGAGTGTGCGCAAGAGGATGCGCGAGAAAGGTGTGGAACAGAGGAGTGTATGATTACAGAGTGCGTTGCCAAGAGTGAGAGTGAACGCACGACAGAGTGTGGTGGTGAGAGTGACATGGAGCACGAGTTGGTTGTAGCAGGTGAGAGAGAATGCACACCTGGAATGGAACAATGTACACCTGGAATGGTTGAGCGCGTGTGGGAATGCACACTTGAGTTGTTAGTGAAGCACGTGATTGGGTGTGCGGAGGAGTGCACACCCGTGGTTGTCACAGAGGATGTGACCGAGGAGTGGGAGCGAAGAGGTGTGTTGATGAGGTGTGCGAACGACGAGTGTGTGCCAAGGTGTGCAGTGGTCAGGTGTGTGACGAAGTCGGTGAGCGGAATGAGTGTACCTGGGCGTTGTGTAGGAGAAGGTACAATAACGAAGTGTATGGAGACACCTGGATGCGTGAATAAGGAACGGAACGCGTGGTGTGGGCATGCAGGTGAAGCATCGACGTTAACCGGGTTAGCAGTTAGACGGACGGTTAGCCGAAGCGAGCCCGCGGTTCGTGCCGGGCTTCGGGGGCCGCGGGAACCAGCGGGGATCGTAACCATGGCGGTTTCAAAAGAACTGCCGTGCGCGGATCGCGCCGGGCCGCGCTCTGAACGGTCGCGTCCGTGCCCCGCTATGCGGAGCGGGCGGGCCAGTCCAAGGGCAGGTAAGAAGGGTCGGCACGGTGCCCCCTTGTGGTTGCGGCGTTCCGGCCGGCCGAGATCGGGGCATCGGACGGCTCCGTGCCGAGATGGTGCGTGGAATCTCGGCCCGAGTAAGCCCCCTTCTTTGCACCGAATGCCGGACGGGTCCGACTGCAGGCAACGAACCACCCGCGTTCATTGCTCGGCTTCGCGAAGCTGGGCTTTGAGAATGTAAGACGCACTGAGGCTCAGGTTAATGGACATTTGGTAGGGATAGGGAATTGGTGATTGAAAAAAAAAATTGATGAGCAAAATTTGATTGGTAGAAATGATTGGCAGTGATTGGCAAATTTTTGATTTGCAGGAAATTGGATGGGCCAAATTGATAGTGGGACATGCCCGATGTGGTGGGATGGCAACTCTGCCATCCCTCACAACGGGGGCAAAGGAGCTATAGTTTTATGGGGTTTGGCAGTGAAAACTAGCCCGGGAGGGTTAGGATAAAATGATAGGGATCTAGAGAAATGACCATAGGTTACTGTAGAGGTAAGTAGCGACATTACACCTGTAGTGGGGACGCAGGTAGATTAGTTTGGATTATAACGACGAGGGAGCGCAATAGTGTCAGGCGTGACTGGGAAGCGCAAGTTTCAGAAGGGAGTAGCTAGATCAGATGATGCTGTGTGTGTGTGTAAAAGTGTATTCAGTAGCGTATTGTGAGAAGTGTGGGTGAGTGTATTGTATTGAATGAAGAAGCTTTGGAGGAAGGAGGGTGCAGGAGGCACCAGGTGTGATGGCACAGGTGTGCAAATACAGGTGAGCATGGTTGTGTGGAATAAACGGTCTGGAATATATGGAGTATGGAATGGATGGTGTGGAGTGAGTATAGTGTTGAGTGAGTATGGTGGAAAATGTGGAGTGGAGTGGATGGTGCGAAGGTGTGAAGGGGGGAAAAGTGGACCCCTATCACGAATACCCAGGGAGGGTAGTTTAAGCGTTAGGTAGAGGGTACAGGTAAATTGTGGTTGGATATTGGTATCTGTGGTGCGTGTGGAAGAATGGTGTTTGGATGGGTGCATTAGTGACGTGGAAATGGCTGGGCGTGTGGCCTGTTAGTGTGTGTAGTTGAATGGGCACTCCGCCACTGTTAGGATGTCGGCCAGGTGAGGCAGCAGGTGGGCTCTGGGAGCCGGTAGAGTTGTGGATGGGGCCCGAGGATCCGGAGGACGGACCCGGGTAGCCCAGTGCCAGAGGGGGCACCGAGTGGGGTGAGCGCCAGAGGGCCTTCCCCAGTTAGATAGGTTAGGTGAGGAGCAGGTAAGCTCGGAGGCAACTGCAGTGGTGGAGGTGTGCAGGTGGGTAGACCTGCTGGGAGAGCCACACGACCCAGTCCTGAAATTGTGCAAAGGCACAGGGAGTTGAATCGGGGGAGTGAGACCCCAAATTGATGAAGCTCCAGAGTTTGGTCAATGGGAATTGGTTTTTAGAACCGCATAGAGTGTAAGATGGCCAATGGATTGGCGGGGAAAGACCCCGGGTAGTGTAACGTGTATTAAAGTCATTTAGAGGATAGTTAGGATTAAGAATCTCCTCGCACCATCTACATCCACTCACCTGAGGTGACGTAACTCCACACCATGCCATGTTTTTGTTATTTTTGAGCAGATGTTTGGATTTGTGAGACGCATCATGACGTGGGTGTGACATTGTGCTGATGTTCCATCTCTCCCTCCTTATGAGGATTGATGATGAATTGGTGATGGCAAATTTAGACAATGGGATTGTGATGAATTTGGATTAGGGGAAATATGGGGAAGACGTGACCGTAGAGACGAACTGTAAATTGTTGTAAATATGGGGTAAGGGCAAGGGTAGAGTAGGTAACAGGGGGGGGTGACGTACGGTAAGGATGAGCTTTTCTCCGCTCAGTCTCCAGACGCACCTCACCTTGCATTACCTTCATTGATGTGTACCCTTGTGACCTTACCCCTCACTCACCTGTCTTCTCTGTCTTCCTTCCCCGACCCATGGATCATGCTCTCTGGGCACCGAGGGGAGCATGCGGGGAGGTCGCATCCGTGAGCCCGAACCCCCACAACCAGCATGCTTGCATTGATGCACCACTTATGGACCGCCGTTCTGCGGCCAAGCACCACTTTATGGACCCCACGTTTTGGGGCCTGGCACCTCTGCTGGGGACCGGCCATGGTGGCCAGGTAATCTTACTTGCGGCCCAGGGTAAAGGTGGCACCTATGCCAGAAAGGTGGACCACCCTTAGTTGGCCCCTGCTGGCCATAAATAAAAAGTGGACGCGTTGGTGCTCTTTTATTTTCAAATAGGCCGCAAGTTGAGAACATCAAGAAAGAACATCAGGAAGAACATCAGCCCAGCAGAGAAGAAGAAGACCACCACCAGTTTTTTTTTGTTGTTGTTTTATTATTATGAACTGGTGACTGTTGCACCAAATGGTGCTTTTGGTGCGTTTTTGGTGATTGGTGCTTTGGTGTTTATTGGTGCTGGTGCGTCGATGCAATGCATGCTGTCTCCTCCCTCCCAACAGGAATCTCTTTTTGTTTCTCTCCTGGAAAATCACAGGTCCTGGGTTGCAGTTTTGAAAATAGTCAAAATAACGTCACTGTAAATAATGCTCCCCCACCGTTCATGTTTAGTTTGAGAATTAATTCCGCAATTCGGTTAGCTGTGGGTGTGAAACTGTAAGGCAGGGTGCAACGCAATTAGCGGGACATATTTATTTGTGTTTTCAAATTGTCGCACTCAGGGTCAGGTTAATTGTAGAGGGTTACTACACCTGCGTGTCACACTAAAGTTAAAGTTTTTCGGGCCGGGCCGTCCCGTGAGGATGAGGGTGCAGTGTTGAGGATTTGAGAACTGTGTGTGTAATTTGCTGTAAAATATACCCTTTCGTGTGCTGTAAATATTCCTTGTAAATACCTCAAAGTGTAAAGGTCAAAGGTCATCCTTAGTTAGGCCATCGCACACATGTAGCAAATCATAAGTTTCCCTCAGTAGTTATGTCCTTAGTAAATGTCAGCATAAGGCTTCATTTCCACGAGTTTATTGCGTTGCATCAAATTTTTTTTTTTTTTTTTTTTTTTTTTTTTTTGTATACTGAATCGAGGCTCGTGAAAGAGCTAACATTTACTTCACAAACAAATCAACCAGACAAACAAAATATATAAAAAGCGGGAGCGGAAAACAAGATGGGGAGAGAAGGTGAAGCACACAAACACAACATTCGAGAGCAGGGAGATGTGTGGAGGGGAGAGGGCTTGGGGGGAGGAGGCATGGGAAGGGGGGGGGGGTGGAGGGAGAAGTATAAAACACAAGGACACCAATGACTTCCAGGACAGAAGTTGGTATTTCAAAAAAGTGGAATTGGGGTGAAATTAGCGGGGGTAGAAAAGATCAAGGTTTTGGATGGGGGAAGATAAGAGATGGTGGTGAACAGCTGTTTTAAAGACCTGGAGGGTGGAGTGGGATTGAAGAGAGTGAGGGAGTTTGTTCCAGAGGCGGGAGAAAAGAGGAATGAAGGAGTGAAGGTGAGCAGAGAGTCTTGATTTTGGCAGTTTGACCATAAGAGGGTTGCAGGCAGATCTTGTGCGACCTGTAGGAATATTTGCGGGACAGAGCCCAGAGAGAGCTGGGGGGGCAAGGCCAGAGAGGAGTCGGTAGAAGATGGAAAGACCACCAACCTGCCTGCGGTGAGTGAGTGAGAGGCCCTTGGAGTTAGCTTCATCGCGGGAGATTCCAATGATTCTGAATGCTTTGGTTTCAACAGCATGAAGACGAGCTAGGTGTGAGGCAGGAGCACCAGCCCAGAGGGGAGAGCAGTATTCCATTGAGCTGCGGATGAAAGCCTTGTATGTGGTGAGGAGCTCAGGTGTGCCAAGGAAGGACTTCGCACGACGGAGGATGCCCAGTCGGCGACTGGCTTTGGAGGCCAGATTTGAAATGTGGTTTTCCCAGGAAAGATCATGGCAGATAGTGAGACCCAAAAGCTTGAGTGACAGAACTTCTTGGAGAGGATTATTCAGAAAGTGGATGGGAGGGTTGTCCAGTCGGTCTTTTCGGAGAGACATCGTAAGAGTGTGAGATTTGTCAGGATTGAAAGACATGTTTCACTTGTTTGCCCAGTCTGTGATTTTGTCCAGGTCTGCAGAGAGTGAGGAGGCAGCAGACTGCCGATCTGAGGGATGAAGAATGGAGCGACAGAGAGTAGAGTCATCAGCAAAGAGATACAGAGGATTTTCAAGAGAGTCAGAGAGATCATTGATGAAGACCAGAAAAAGGACAGGGCCTAGAACACTGCCTTGTGGAACTCCAGCCTGAACAGGAAGAGGAGATGAGAGAAACCCATTCAGGGCCACACGTTGACTACGACTAGAGAGGAAGTCCGCCAGCCATGCGTGGAGATTTCCATGGATACCAAAAGAGGAGAGTTTGGTGAGCAGAGCGGGGTGCCAGACCGTATCGAAGGCACGTGATATGTCAAGGGAGACTGCTCTAATTTCCTGTTTGGCATTGAGGACCTCCATCCATTGTTGAGAAAGCAGAAGCAGCATGTCCAGAGTAGAGTGTCCAGGTCTGAAACCAAATTGATGATGAGAGATCAAGCCATTGGAGAAGAGGAAAGATTTCATATCTGAAGCAATGATGGATTCCATGACTTTGCTGATAATTGGGAGAAGGCTGATTGGTCTGTAGTTGCTGGGATCTGTTTTTGCACCTTGTTTGTGCAAAGCGGTGATGTTGGCAGATTTCCAAGCAGATGGAAGATGACCTTGAGCAAAAGAGAGGGTGAAGAGAACAGAGAGAGGGAGTGAAAGAGCGGAAGAACAGGATTTTAGGACCCGTGGGCTGATGCCATCAGGTCCAGTTGCAGAATCCGAGTCGAGGGTTGACAGAAACTTTTCCACCTTGTCAGGAGGAAAGGACACAGAGTCCAGGAGCAGCTGGGTACGACTGGGTACGGTGGGTACAGAGAGGGATGGGTTTGGGACACAAGATTTAGAGGCAAACACAGAGTTGAGGCATTCAGCTTTTTCACGTGCGGAGTCAGCCGTGTGGCCATTTGAGGTGAGGGAGGGGATGGAGGGGGAACAAACACCAGAAACAGATTTGACCAGACGCCACCAGGATTTGGAAGAGGGAGACAGATAAGAGAGCTCAGTCCTGAGAACAGAGAGATATTGTTTCCTGGCTCTCCTGAGGGTGGACACACACTTGTTTCGGGCTTTGTGAAAGGAAATGAGATTTCCTTCCGTTGGATTTGCTTTCCAGGAGACGAAAGCAAGTTGTTTCTGGGCAATAGCCTCACCACAAGATTCCGTGTACCATGGACGGGAGGAAGGGTATGACAACAGAAGACGAGATGGGATAAATCTGTGCATGAGAGAGAGCAGTTTGCTTTGGAAGAATTCCCAGGAAGAATTTATGTCAGAGACAGTAGAGATGGGAGACCAGTCCAGATGATTGATGGCTGCTTGAAGACCTTGCCAGTTGGCCTTAGTGAAATGCCAGACTCGTCGACGCTGAGGAGGCTCTCTGAGAATGGTCAGAGAGATGTCCACTTTAACAAGCACATGATCAGAAGAGCCGATTGGAGCAGAAGAAGAGCAGCAGACATTTTCAGGGAAGTTAGTCATAACCAAGTCCAGAAGAGAAGATGCTCCGTTGACTGAAATCCGGGTCGGGAAATTGACAGTTTGTGTCAGTCCCAGTGAGTCACAGAAGTCCTTTGCTGAAGAGCCATGGCTGGTGAGAGAGGTACCCACACCCAGCCAACTGGCATGGTGACAGTTGAAATCACCACATATGAGGAAGAGAGAGTTGGGATGGGTAGATAGAAGTTGGTCCATATTCTCAGACAGCGAGATGTAGATGGAGTCATCACTGTTTGGTGGACGGTACAACACACATATGAACAAAAGGTGGGAGCGAAGGGGAAGCCGTAGCCAAAGGTATTCCTGGGGGTGAGGTGGAGAGAGGGCAGTGCAGGGCGAGTGAGGAAGAGAGTTTTTTATAAAGATAGCAACCCCACCTCCAGGACGAGGCTCAGGTCTATCATACCGGAGTAGGGAGTAACCTGGGAGAGATACCAAGGAATCAGAGACATCATGAAGGAGGAAAGTTTCTGTTAAGCAGATCACGTCTGGTTTGTCAGAAGCAACCTGTATGGAGAGATCAAACATGTTTGAGCGAAGGCCCCGGATGTTTGAGGTCCATACTGTTAAGGAAGAGGAAGGGGGAGCATCGGATACAGAACAGGGGGGAGGGGGGGGAGCGGTAGGGTAAGATGTGGAAGAGGAGGAAGAAGTAGGGAGAGCTGTTGAAGGTGTGTCAGAGATTACAGAATAGCTCGGAGAAAGGGAAGGATGGGGCAGACAAAAGGTTTGATGGTGATTGGGAGAGGCGCAGTGAGGTGTTATTTGACGAGGGGGAAGAGCGAGGCAGAAGGTTGAGGGAGATGAAGGTGAAAGTTGGAAGGGGGAAGAAGCGGGGAGGACGCTTTGAGGGGGAGGGGTGAGAGGGGAGTCTAGGAGGGGAGGAGCGAGGGAGAGTCTCGGAGGGGAGGGGTGTGGGGGGAGAGTTGAAAGGAAAGGGTGATTGGGAAGATTTGGAGGGGAGGGGCAAGGGGGAAGATTTGAAAGAGATGGGTGATGGGGATGGTTTGGAGGGGATGGGCAAGGGGGTAGATTTAGAGGGGAGGGGTGATGGGAAATGGGATTTTGGGGTGATGGGATTTTGAAAAATGTACGATTAATGGGAAACGAACATTTATTGCAAAATGAGTTTCTTGAGACATTCGAGTCAAAAATACGTTTGAGGACGCTGGAGGGAGGATGGAGTGCTGGAGAGTTTAGGGAATGAATGAAAGATGCACTATAAGAGATGGAATTTTTTTTTGGAATGAATGGATTTGGTGAGCAAGTCGAAAGCATCCTTTTATAGAAGAAGAAGAAAAACGTGTTATAGAAAATGACAGAATACAGGTCTTCAGGGTTCAGATGAGACATTTTTTAACAACGTGATCACAAACAGCGTGGTCGAAGAATGAACGAACGAATAACTAAGAACGAATAAACGAATTAAAACGGAAGGAAATGTTTTTGGGGTTTTTTTTTTTTTTTTTTTTTGAGATTTTAAAACAAGGAAGTATGGGATGAAAAGACCGTGAAAACAGAGACCGGAAAAAAATTTCAGCGTGATCGGAGAACCGCTGAGACAAAAACAAAGCCTAAAGCCAAGGTTGGACACAGTAGCCTGGTACTACACTTAGGCCTCAGAATACACGATGAGAAAGACCGACGATTCTGTACACAGGTACAAAAAACCAACGCCAAGAATACTATTAAAGACACCCCAATAGGTACATACAAGACCAGTTTCGACAAAAACACAATTGTGAAAAGTTACTTAACTTCGAAAGCGAGCATGCATGGACAGCTTTGAAGAGACGAGACCTCCAATCTTCAATTCAATCTTCAATCTTCAATCTTCAATCTTCAATTAAAGAAGTGTAGGCCCATTCTCCCTTCGAAAGGGTGCGGGTGGTTGTTGGCATTATCCCTCCACAAGACGCCATTGTTCCATGCGGTCGACCCAGGGAAGAAGAGCGTGGCTCGGCCATCGTCACCGGGAGGCGGAGCCAGGAAGAGCCCATGCCCACCAATCGGCATTGCGAAGAGCGACCCGGCAGGCGTGCCCTCTTAACCCACGGCTTGATCTAAAAGCGCGATATAAAAATGCGGGCGGAAGCCTTTGACCGACAGATGAGATGAGATTGAGATGGAGATGCAGATGCAGATGGTTCGTGCGCCCTGCTCGTTGCTGTACCTCGTCTGTGCTTGAGCCCGCTCACTGCCTCGCTGTGCTGCCTTGCTCTTGACCTTGCTCTTGAGCCTTCTCTGCGGAATCGGCGCGTGGACGCTCGAGCGGGAAAACCGACATCGAGCCATTGGCCCCAGACCTTCCTGCCGCGATCTCTTTGGGCCGTGCCCCCCCCTACCCCCCCCCCCCCGCCCTGCCAGGATTCGAATCTGCCATTCCTTTCATCCCACCAGTCGTGTGAGTCTGCTCGTTGTCCGTCCTCTGTCTTGTCCTGGCGTTTAAGTAAGCCTGTATAAGCTAGAAATTGCTCTGTGTCCTTCTGATCCTTCCATCTTTCTGTCATTATTTTCGTATCTTTCCTCCTCCTTGGTTTCTTTGCTTGTGTACATAATAATTAGTAATAAATCCCTGTTCTTCCTACTTTGTCTTCTTCTTCACATTCGGTCGCTTTAGAGGTTTCCACATTGAACACCTGTGGTACGATTTGGCCGACGTTCAGAATCGGGTTAGTTTCTGCTAATGGTTCGAGCCGCGGGTTGCCATCCGCTCGGCAAATAACATCTCGTACGCGGTTGCGAACGAGGTTGCTCACCTGCCTCCCCGGAGGGAGCTGGGCAGCTTCAGGAGCGGAGACGACCAGTGAAAACAGAGAGGGGGATTAACCCCCTCCCCCCACCCCCCGCTAAGGGGAGTGCTGTCGTCCGGTTCCGTAACAATATTTTCCTTTGTTATGTTTTTTCTTAAAACAATAATTTGTATTAAACTGTGACCCTTTAAGGTTCAGTAATGCTCCCCTCTGATGTCTGCGCCCAAGGCGGCTGCTTAGTTGGCCTAATGGTAGCGCCGGCCCTGCTTGGACAAAGAAACCAATAAAATAATGATTTCCAATTTCGAAAGTAGATTTATGAATAGTGAAGGTTGAGAATAAGTTAAGATGTTGGGAAGAGTGATGGAAATAAATGTAGAAGGAAGAGGAACAACAGACGTGCTTTTTATTGTGAGGCAGTTGCAGGAGATGTACATGGAGAAGAGGAAGTTGTTTCTTGGGTTTGTTGATCTGGAGAAAGCATTCGATAGGGTTCCACGCAAAGTAGTGACATGGGCATTGAGGAGGTTAGAAGTCGAGGAATGGTTGATCAGAGTAGTGATGGCAATGTACGAGAGAGCGCGCACAGCTGTAAGGACGAAGGACGGAAGCAGTGGTGAGTTTGAGGTGAAGGTGGGAGTGTATCAGGGGTGGGTACTAAGTCCACGACTATTTGTAGCTGTGATGGAGGTGCTGGCTCGGAATGTAAAGGAGGGTTTACCGTGGGAGTTGTTGTATGCATATGATCTGGTGTTGATTGCGGAGAGTATGGATGGACTGAAGGAGAAGACGAACAAGTGGAAGGAATGTATGGAGACAAAAGGTCTGAAGGTGAATATCGGAAAGACTAAAGTGATGGCAAGTGATAAAGCATGTGGTGAGGTGGAAAGAACTGGGAAGTGGCCATGTGCTGTGTGCAGGAGGGTGTCGGAGTGAACTCCACTCAATGTACAATGTGCACAGAGTGGGTTCATAAAAAATGTAGTGGTCTGAGATGGTCATTAACCAGTGTGGCAGCTACATTCAAGTGTAAGGTGTGCACAGAGGGAGCTGCGGATGGAGGAAATGTTGAGTTGGATCTTGGAGACGGCGTGAAGCTGGAAGGTGTGAAAACATTTTGCTACCTCGGAGACATGCTGAATGGAGAAGGTGGATCAGACTCTGAAACGGTTACTAGAGTGAGATGTGCATGGAAGAAGTTTCGGGAACTGAGTGGCATGCTGATAAGGAGGGGAGTGTCTTTGAAGCTGAAGGGAAAGGTGTATGCTGCATGTGTGAGAAGTGTTATGATTTATGGGAGTGAGACATGGGTAATGAACGTGGAGCAGCAACGAAGGCTGGATAGGGTGGAAATGCGAATGGTTCGGTGGATGTGTGGAGTATCGTTGAGAGAGAGGAAGACAAATGATGAATTGCGAAAGATGATGGGAATAGAGCCTGTGATTGATGCTGTGAAGAGGAACAGGTTGAGATGGTTTGGTCATGTGTTGCGGAAGGATGAAAGTGACTGGTTGAGAAGAGTGATGGAAATGAATGTAGAAGGAAGTAGAGGATGGGGAAGACCGAGAAAGACTTGACTAAAGGTGATGGAAGAAGAAATGCTGGTAAGGAGATTAACAAGGGGAGATGCAGAAAATAGGGCAAAATGGAGGAGATTGTCATGGGGTCCACAAGGCTAACCCCCGCTCTAGCAGGGAAAATGGCCTTAAAATGCCTGTTGTTGTTGTTGTCTATGTGAATAGTGACCACCAATTGTGTAAACGTTGTAGTTCAAGCTATTTTACTGTCTTGGCAAGTGGGTGGAAGGAAGTTGAACAATGATAACTTTTAAGAAGTAGAGACTAAATGAGTACTGGGTTTATAATCAAGATGGTGGTGGCCATTAAACAAGGAGCTGTCTTGGGTGTAATTCAACTTGCTTTATGCTGTTTCAGATGCTCCCATCCAGGTGAGCAACGAGTATTTTATGACTCTCATGACGTGAGCCTAGTCGGTGGTGAAGAGTTCTTGAGGATTCAAGAGGTGAGCTTCTCACCACAGTACTAGCTCGGCCTCTGTCCTATTCTTGTCGCCACAGTGTTGATCTGGTGGCCCCATTGAGTTTATTGCGATGGGGGCTCCGAGGATACTTACAGTAAAAGGTTTCCATTGAACCACCGTCCAGAGGCTGTTCCGTCTCACTCTTCCCTCCAGTGCTTTTACAAGTAGTGCACCACCAACTCTTATCATCCTCAATTTTGTCCCATGATCTTTATTATTCCCAATAAACTTTCCTAACAAAACCATCTTACTTGATACCTCTGCCACCCAAGGTGGGTGGAGGTTGTGTTTTCACCCCCGACTGTCTGTCTTTGAACAGGATATCTCAAAATGTTATGGACGGATTCAGACGACATTTGGGGGACAGGTTAGGTATGTGACATGGAGGACGAAATGATTAGATTTTGGTGAAGATCCGGATCCAGATACGAGAATTTTAAAAGTGATTTTTCACCATTGAGAGACAGCACTAAAATGGATATACAGCAAGACATCTCAAAAGGTTATATATGGACGGATTTGGACTAAACTTGGTGAACAGGTTGGGTGCGTGACAAAGACGAATCGATTCGATTTTGATCTGGATCCAATAATTTTAAGTGATTCTTCACCATTGAGAGACGGCGCCAAAAACAATATATAACACGATATCTCAAAAAGTTGTGGAGGGATTATTACAAAACTAGGCAGATGAGTTGGTCAGGTGAAAACAAGCAGAATATGTTTTTGGTTGAGGTCCAAATCCAGATCTGGCCTATCAGTGGGATACAAAACGTAAACCGTTCAGCCAGGTCTACCAAGTGCTGTTATAGTTAGTTTCGGTTTTGCCGTCCCCACCTCCATCCCCTCTTATCCTGTTCATCCATTGCCTTGATGTTTGTCCTGCTGCAAGACCTGCCTTGCCCTTCCATGAGCCTCGCTCCTATAAAGAAAAGTCTCTGGTATCTGGTTGAAATCTCCCTACTTCTCAAGTGCAAAAAATCTTACCCAGCACTTCTCAGGTGCAAATGTAACTTGTCATCCAAAGCCTGGATTTTAAAAAAGAAAAATTATTTTGCTACAAGCGTGTGGTTGCTGCTTCATTATTAGAGATGTTATGAATGGTGCTCAACATTCATATAATTGGTCCCAAACCTCATCTTATAGAGGGAAAGGTCATTAAAGAAGCAACTGAATATGGTTGTGCCAAGAATGCAGCCTTGAGGAACTCATGGCTGCATCTATATCATGGGGTTGTGACGATTGTCCCCCTGACGACCACAGGCAAAATCCAATGTTTCTCGTGACTGGAGCATCCCCTTCAAGACTCCGTTTGACTTCAGCTTTATTAGAACTCTTTGGTGCCAGATGTGATCCAATGCTGTCACAATATCAACAAACAGATGGGTCAGTACAAAGCAATGTAATTTGTATCCTCGTCATCAAGGTCTTGCTGCAGTCGGGCATGAGCTGCTCCATTCTTAAAGGATTGATTACATCCAATTTTACTATTATTGCTTACATTATTTTTGTAAGTTGTTTAATAACCGAGTGCTAGGTCAATGTAAGGTACATATATGAAAGGTGAGCCATGAAGCATCGACTGACACTACCTGTAGGCCAGATTAAGTAAAGCAGGCAGGTTTATTCTCTTAAGATTATTAGGAAGTCCCTCAACTGTTTATGGACAATCTAATATCTGTTAATTGACTTTGGATCAAGCGCTATTTTCAGATAATGAATTCACAACAACTTTGCTTGCAATATGCTGATGCGTCTGTTTATCCAGTTTATTATTGCCAGTTAAATAAGCACTAAAATAACAACAATTAGAGGCTAAAGCTCCTGAGGCGTATTATTACCCTCGCCTGAGGAGAGAGTATTGCATTTGGGTCCGTTTGTCTGTTTGTTTCTTTGTTTGTCTGTTTGTTTGTCCACACAGAATAAATATGATTTTCTCGGCAACCGTTGGTCCGATTGACAGGAAATTTTCACCTTAGATGCAACTCCACCTGTAGAATTTTTCAATGATAATTATGATGTCATAGGTCACGTGGTTCGGCCGCCATCTTGGAAAAACCGAAAAACTTTGCACCTCTATATCTCCGAAAGTGCTGAATAGAAAAAATTGAGAAATGGCTCATTGTAAAGAACTCTCCATGGGGAATAAAATATGTTAATGATGATGTCGAATTATGACGTCATAATGGAGGCAACTATGACAAGTACAAAACTTCATCCGATCAAGATGAAATTTCTTGAGCATAATCGAGGAATAAATTAGTTTCGGAAAAAAATAATGATGACGTCATCACTCACGTGGTTAGGCCGCCATATTTGTTTTAACGCAAAAGCCTTAAAAACCACTGAAAATACATCCTGGTGAGGGTTTCAATCTCTGATTGGTCTTTCTTGTTAGTTCATGTTTTTGGGCTCAAACTAATCCTGGGCTACACCAACCCAGGATACTAGGCCCAAGGTGCAGGAATTTGGAAATTGGCTAGGCTGCTATTGATAGATAACTTGCATCCTCTCCACAGTATCTCCCGGCATGCGAAACACCAGCGTGACAGTTTATAGCCGACTGACATTCAAACCCAGGTTAGCTAGCTCAGAGTTGAGTGTCCATACTTCTAGGTTATCCTGCCAGCCCCCAATAAGGAATATACTGTACTTGTATATGTTCACTTTACTGATTGGATTTGGTCATCTTTTTATGGTTAAGGTTTGTGGAAGAGCTAGGACACAACATAATGAAGGGAACAGCAGGAGAAAGGGGAAACGCCAATAGCAGGATGGTGACAGAAGGTAGACGGAGCCAAACAAACAACGGATGCAGGTGACAATGGAGGGGTAAGGGAGAACCGCTGGGGGTGGACACGATGGATACATAAGGAAAGTTTTGGGAGGGGTGGGATGGTTTAACGGGTGCAGAAAATATCATGGTTTTTGATGGGGATGACCTGAGATGGTGATGAACAGCTGTCTTGAAGACCCGGAGAGAAGGAGGGAAGGATTTTTGCATTTCCTCTGAATTCCATCTACATCAAGTTGAATTAATGTAACATTCTAATGTCCACTTGGATTCAAGGCCCAGTGTACCCACTAATTCTTAGCTGTATTGTCAGAGTTTGATTCATAACCAAGCAGGATGCATTTACGTGGTTGCATACCTGCATCACCCAATTAACCATCACACCTTTCAGAAGAGGCATTTTATGCTCGTACCTGAAATAAATTCCAAACTTCTGCCACGAATCCTGTTGGAAATGAAATGGCAATTCCTTGGCATACCTGAGCTCCTCACCACATTCAAGGCTTTCTTCCGCAGCTCAATGGAATACTGCTGTCCCCTCTGGGCAGGTGCTCCTGCCTCACACCTAGCTCGTCTTCACGCTGTTGAAACCAAAGCGTTCAGAATCATTGGAATCTCCAGCGATGAAGGTACCTCCGAGGGCTTTTCACTTACTCACCGCAGGCAGGTTGGTGGTCTTTCTGTCTTCTACCGACTCCTCTCTGGCCTTGCTCCTCCAGCTCTCTGGGCTCTGTCCCCCAAATATTCCTACAGGTCGCACAAGATCTGCCTGCAACCCTCTTATGGTTAAACTGCCAAAATCAAGACTTTCTGCTCACCTTCACTCCTCTTTTCTCCCGCCTCTGGAACAAACTCCCTTTATCTTCAATCCCTCTCCTCCCTACAGGTTTTTAAAACAGCTGTTCACCACCATCTCTTATCTTCCCCCATCCAAAACCTTGATCTTTTCTACCCCCACTAATTTCACCCCAAATCCACTTTTTTGAAATCCCAACTTCTTTCCTGGAAGTCCTTGGTGTCCATGTGTTTATACTTCTCCCACCCTCCCCCCCTCCCCCCCCCCCCGCTTCCCACGCTGCCTCCCCCCAAGCCCTCTCCCTCCCACATATTCCCGATGTCCCTGCTCTCAAATGTTGTGTTTATGTGCTTGCCCTTCTTTCCCCATCTTGTCTACCGCTCCCCTTTTTATATACTTTGTTTGTTTTTCTGTTTGATTTGTTTGTGTGATAAATGTTAGCTCTTTCATGAGCCTCGGTTACGTATACAAAAAAAAAAAAAAAAAATCACAAATCGCACATCCCTTGCCATGAAACTGCTTCGGCACCACCTGTAGTTTACTGCTGTAACTTACAGCAATATTCTATTAAAATAACATTCGATCCATGTTAGCCTTTATCTTTGCAATTATGAAAATTTGATTACAGGTAGTGAGTGCTCTCTTGCCCTTTGAGTAACCACAAAATTCAGGTATTTACTGCGCTACCCTACCCCCTAAGTCTCCCCCCCCCCCCCCCCCCCCCCCCAGGTATATCTACATCTTCCTCAGGCCTTTTGTTCAATATGCTGAACATTTCCTAAATGAAATTGCCCGCTATACCACTGCTCATTGAGTGTGCTTGTGCGGTTGTTCAGGATACCGAGCATGTAATCAGGACCGACGAGGTTATACAGGTGGGGATATCATCTTGAGCTACAATTCCCTCTGGGGCATCATGCTCCCTCCACTTTACTCTGCTGTCATTGTTTGTCCTGGGCAATAAGTGATGACAGATTATTAGAAAAAGATATCATTTGACTTCAACACCCTTTAGCACAATTCCAATTCAAACTCCAACTCCATCCCTTGCTTTAGTTGACCTTCAAATTACCATGACCTCGGACATTTCGCATTCAAGGCAATGGTTCAAATTGTAATATCCTAAAGTGGGAGGTCATGCACTTCCACATATCACCTTCTTACAGCTCCCTCTTGAACCACATCAAGTATTCCCTCGTTTAAAAAGGATAAAAGGAACAAGATGCTTCGTGCTAGGCCGGTGTCACGTGGTAATAGTGGAAAGAGTGTGAAAGTTATTTTATTTCCCAATCATCACAAATGGAGGCAACATCTGCGACATCACAACACGGCACAGAGATTTTAATTAGCCATTTCGATTTGCCATAATAAAAGCTATTTGCTCGTGAAGTAAGAATTACTTACTACATTGTTTTCAGTACTTGTTTCCGCTCATTAAGATGTTTTTTCTTTCTATTGAAATACAAATCCAGAAGAAGGGGAAATAAGGATGAGTCAGAAGCAGGAGAGGGAACAAAGGAGTTAATGGTGATCATGAAATGTTTGGTAAGATGAGAGATTCTCACCAAGCATGGAGCATCAGATCTGAGTTTCAAGATATGCAGTGTCCATTGACATCAAAGCAAATGGTGAGAATGAGAAGATCCAGGTAAGTAAGTCCAGAAAGACTCAGGTCGCATAAAGAGATGGGAGTACATTTGCAAAATGGTCTTTGTAGGAGTAGAAGGAGATATGGAGGACAAAGTACTTGAAAGGATAGAAGGACATGTTCCAGAGAAGAGACCATTTATGCAATTTAGATGCTTCTTTTATAGAAATGCAGACTTTCTCCACCTGCTTTCCATCCACTTTTACACCTGAAAAATCAAAAGGAAGACATCACACCAATGATGGACTTCTTTCTGTAAGGACTGTGGCAAAACCTGTTTGGGGCGAGTCTTGTCCACATTGGTTGAAAAGGGGGATCTGCTTGGTATGCCAAAAACGTTAATATTGCAAATAAGTTTGAGCTTTGAGCCTAACAGACGAATGTCTACCTGCTTCAGAATGTAGGAGTCGTTGCAAAGTATTTTTTGCACCAAGTCTGGCTTGATTGGTTGAAATTGAAAAACGTGGCAGGTCCGAAACCTTGATTTCAGGTTCGATTTTGACATTTGAACATGCATGGATTTGCATGGGATCGAACGAAAAGTTCAAAATTCACGTCTTTCGACTTCAATCTGAAGGAGCTGTGGGGCTTGTCTGGGTTGGTTGTAAGAGGCATGGCAAGCTCCTTCGTTTTTGTCGAGGCTGCAAATGACACACAAGTCTCAGGTGTCGTTCAAAACGTTCGTTGTTCTGTTCGACCAATTTGGACCTTTCACCCTTGTAGAATTCTGCCTACTTTTAATGATGTTACTTTGCTTGCTGGATTATCAGGATTGAAAAGAAAAGAAGCAACTTGGATTTCTATTTTAAGGCAGGCCAGAAATCAGAAACAATTTATTTTGGCCTCATGCAAGATGGCATTGTTTTTGATATGAATGTACAGGATATGTTCGCATGATCTTGCAAATTATTAAAGGGGTACAAAATGCAAACAATAACTTCATGGTATTATTACATCTAATATGTAGGCACAGCTCATATCATCAGGGGGTTAAAATGACTGCATTGACGACGTGACAATATCACGGGTATTTGTAAAAAAAAAAAGAAAAAAAAAGAAAAGAAGAAGCTTTCTTCCTGCTTTTACAACAAACCACATGGTCATTTAAGGATTAAATATACATTTACAAATAAGGGGGGTCAAAATTGAATCTATAAAGTGTGTGTGCCAATTCTTCTACAAACGCATAGGATAAGACCTGTACAAGAGATATCAAACAATAAATAAATAATTTAAAACAGCAGCACTATATATATGTATGTATGTATGTATGTATGTATATATATATATATATATATTACCATGTTGGAGTATATATATATATATATATATATATATATATATATAAAACACAGTTTGGGTGTGTGTGTGTGTGTGTGTGTAATGTTACCGATAGACTCCGAAACGGAGAGGCTCACGTGCTTGATATTTGGCATAGACATGGCCATTGAGCCTGGGACGAACATGGCTGAGACCATATTTGACGAGATCCATATTTTTTATTCATATTTACCTCAGCGCATTTCAGCGAAGTACCCGCTAATCTCAGCCAGTGCGAGCAGCTCGCTGATTCGCTCAGAGCGATCACGTGATGTTCCATCACGTCACACCTCACACGTTTGCACGTGATTCGGGGCGAAAAGCCATTGCGTTTTTCACCTTTATGCGACCGTGTTTTGTGTCGATTTTGTGCGATATGAATTAAATTTTAATTCATATTTCGTGTTTACACGAATTCGAATACGAAGGATTTCCCCTTTCCCCTTTCGATTTCGAATACGAATCGAATACGAGCTTGATTCGAGAGGGCGAATGTCCGGGTTTGGAATGTACGGGTCTCGCCTCCCCTACCCGGCAATGCCGGGTACTTCTGCTAGGATCACGTGATGTTCCAACTTTGCCGCCATAATCTCACAGTTATGCGTTCGCACGTAATTCAGTTTTTTCACATTTCAGCGAGGAACATTGCCATTCACACCACATAGGTTTTTTTTCACTTTCATCTGATATTTGTGATTTATTTCAAACAAACTGTATTTCCCATCTACACGGCCATGTATTCCTATTAACGTTATGTAAAGTACATAAATTGTATGGATTACAGCATTTGTGGATGTGATCAATTGCCATTAACCATCTATATCCCTCCCCTCCCCTACCCTCCTCCCCCTCCCTTTCCCCCCTCCCCCTACCCTTCCCCCTCCCTTCCCCCTCCACCCTATCCTCTCCCCTCCCCTTTCCCCTCCCCTCCCCCCCTTTCCCCCATGCCCCTCCCTTTCCCCCTACCCCTTCCTTTCTGCCCTACCCCTTCCCCATCCCCCTCCCCTCCCCCCTCCCCTCCCCCTCCCTTTCCCCCATGCTCCTCCCTTTCCCCCTACCCCTTCCTTTCTGTCCTACCCCTTCTCCTCCCCCCTCCCCCTACCCCCCCTCCCTCCTCCCCCTCCCCTCCCCCTCCCCTCCCCCTCCACCTCCCCCTCCCCCCTCCCCCCACCCTCGATACATTAATCAAACACATTAACAATAAATAAATAATTTATCACAGCAGATATACAGTCACATGAAAAAGTAAGTACACCCAATGTAAAGTTTTGTTGACTTTTTCAACATATTTCAACATACAGCTATTTGATCTTCATTTCAACATATTGATAGATAAAGGTGATATAATATAACAAATATCATGAAACATTCACATTTTGTAGTCCATTGTATAATTTAAATAAACATAAATGCAAATTTTGCATGTGGAAAAAGTAAGTACACCCTTGGCTCTAATAGGTGGTATTGCCCCCTTTGGCAAAAACAACCTCAAGTAGGCGTTTCTTATAACTGTCTACCAGTCTCTGAGATCGACTGGGAGAATTTTTGGCCCACTCCACCATGCAGAATTCTTTCAGCTGTGCAATGTTTGAGGGGTTTCTTGCATGCACAGCTCGTTTCAAATCCCCCCACAACATCTCGATGGGATTTCGATCCGGGCTTTGACTTGGCCATTCCAGAACCCTCCATTTCTTTTTTCAGCCATTCCTTGGTGGATTTACTGGTATGTTTAGGGTCATTGTCATGTTGCAAGGTCCACCTTCGGTTGAGCTTCAACTTTCCGACAGATGGCCTCACATTATCCTCAAGCACCCTCTCGTACAATGAAGAATTCATAGTGGATTCTATGATGGTGAGCTGCCCAGGCCCTGATGCAGCAAAGCTGCCCCAAGCCATAATATTTCCACCACCATGCTTTACAGTTGGTATCAGGTTCTTGTGGTCAAATGCTGTCTTTGGTTTTCACCAAACATGTCTTCTGGTACTGTGGCCAAATAGCTCTACCTTTGACTCATCTGTCCAGAGCACATTGTTCCAGAAGTGCTGGTCTTTGCCGAGGTGTTCATTGGCAAACTTTAGTCTTGCCCTAATGTTCTTTCTGGACAGCAAAGGTTTCCTCCTGGCACACCTCCCATGTAGATCAAATTTGTGCAGCCTCTTTCTAATGGTAGACTCGTACACTTTGACATCAACAGTGGCAAGAGCTACCTGTAGGTCCCGTGATGACAATCTGGGGTTCTTAGAGACTTATTTTAGCATCTTGCGGTCTGCTCTTGGGCTGAACTTGCTGGGGCGGCCTGGCCTGAACAAGTTGGCAGTTGTTTGGAATCTTCTCCACTTATAGATGATCTTCCGGACAGTTGAATTATTGATTTCAAATTGTTTGAAGATCTTTTTAAATCCCTTCCCAGACTCGTAGGCATCTCTAACCTTCTTTCTGAAGGCCTCAGAGAGCTCTTTTGATCTAGGCATGGTGACGCCGCACACTTCAACAACAAAGAGCAAACCAAACTAAATGTCTGAGGTTTAAATAAGACAGGTTCCTCCAAGATCCTCTCTAACGATGTTCTAATCATTTGCACCTGAGCTGGTGCACCTGATTCTAATTTTAGGTGTTTGAAGTAGTTGCATTTATAATGCGAAATGCAAATGTGAAATTTGCATTTATGTTCATTTAAATTATACAATGGACTACAAAATGTAAATGTTTCATGATATTTGTTATATTATATCACCTTTATCTATCAATATTGTTGAAATGAAGATCAAATAGCAGTATGTTGAAATATGTTGAAAAAGTCAAAACTTTACATGGGGTGTACTTACTTTTTCACGTGACTGTATATATATATATATATATATATATATATATATATACAGTATATATATATATATATATATATATATATATATATATATATATATATATATATATATATATATATCCACACAGTACATTAATCAAACACATGAATTGTTTTACAACACATTCAGTTATCACATTCCAAAGATTCTAAAACTGTGAGGAAAACTGAAAGCAGGGAAGTCAAGATGAAAGCAAAATGTCTTCAAGTCATATTCATGAAATAAGTTCAACATCAACAGTTGCCGAAAGTGGTATACATTTAAAAAGGATAAAATGAACACCATGGTAACGCAAGGTAAAACTAAAACCCTGAAAACACTTGGTTTGAGAGCAGAAGGCTACATCAGGCTTTCGGCGGATGCAGAAGGGATACGAAAGAGACGGAACACCGAATATCAGCAACATTGACAAGGAGGATGCAGTGGATTTTAATCAACGGAACAATAAATCTTTACAACATACTTAGAAACATGCGGTCCTCATGCAGTCGGGAAGGACAGAATTAGACATAAAATATCCACAACACACACATAGAACACACAACTGAACGCAACCATTTAATCGGGCGCCGAAGCACTCTTATCCTCCTTTTGGCAAAGGCGTTTGTCAGTAGATCCAAGAGAGACTGCAGGTTCAAAAGTCACGATGAAATACTGTCGCAGGTCCTAAGGCGCATCTGCGGTTTCTTGGCGACTTCTGCCATGGAAGTGCCAGATCGAGTCACGATGTCGTCTTGAGCAAGTTTTTGGGTTTCAGTCAAAAACCGTGGATGGAATACCACCACTGGACTTTTGGTGCTTCCTGGGGTATCTTTCACCAAAAATACCAAAAACAACAGTTTCTTCAGCATTTCAAAATAGTCGCAAACGTCGCAGCACGATCCCAGCATCTCAATGGCTACTTGCAGAGGATATCAGTGTTGTGTGGTCCTAATTTGGAGTGGTTGGATCCTCGATCTCCTCTCCATGTTTCTTTACCAATTTTTAAAAAGTTATTTTCCATGGAGCACAAGCATATCACTGCAACTAACCAAACCCCCAAAAAACTAAGACCAAGTATGCTGATATGACTCCTCACTTTCGGCAGCCACCAAAATGTGTGTGGCAAATCTCCATTAACAATTACATCATATTGAGAAGATAACAAAGTATATCCTCAATGTACAGTATCCATTTTCTGATGAGGAGTAACGACCGGTTTCTTGAATATCAATTTTGGATGGTGAACTGATGGGGACTGTTGAACGGAGTTTTAAGGCCAAATGGTGCACCACATGCAGACGCGTGTCCAGGCAGACACGTAAGATGCAACATTCATGCCAGATGCAAAGTGACAGACACACAAACACACAGACAAGGAAAGACAAGAGCTCACAAAGGCAGGCAGACAACTTTAGATGACAACCACGAAGACAAAGATAGGTAGATGTTATATTCATTGCATCAGCGTCGTCTCAACAGCAAATCATCACCTGTTGCCAACAACAAAGTGTTTTGTCTGTAGTACAACAACATCCTGATCAATAACACCGATGAGAAAACAACAGTGAGAAAGAAAATTCCTAGTCTATCGTTTTTGTCAAGGTTGCAAACGACACGTACAAGTCTCAGGTGTTGTTCAAAATTGCCCTGTACACCAAAGTATATCATTTCGTATTTACAAACAAGATTCATAAATCTGTAATTGACCACTAAAGTGAAACAGATGTGAAGTTTCAAATACTGTAACTCAAAATGTCTAAATCTGATCCTTATTGCATATTTTTGTGTTTACCTTTGTACCCACCCATACATGCAGAAACATACCAGGAAGCAGAAAATGGATTAGGTGAATTGTATTCTTTAATTTATTTTCAGGAGCCGTCACATCTGGTCTACGATTACTAGGATGTAATTGCTAGGATGCTCAACACGATTGAATGCCAGTCATTCTGATTCACTTGTTCGTTAATGACATTTCATATTTGCTTGAGCGTTTTATAAAGTATATATATATTGTTACGGTCCGCGGATCAGATGTTATTTTACCGAGCGGTGGTATAATCGCGGCCGAACAGTTATTCCCCGACTAAAATCCGATTCACCCAGACGTTGGCCGTATCGCGCCGCAGCTGCTCAATAGGGAAAAGACAAAGACGACGGATGTGAAGAAAAGGAGAGACGAAGGCAAAGAAAGGTTTGGAAATACGATTACTATTTATTACTATTTACAGGCTCAAAATAACCAAGGAGACGGAAAGATACGAAAATAATATACAGAAGCTTTTTAGAGACACAGTGAATTCCTTATACAAGCTTAATTACCTACCCAGGACAGAACAAACAAAGACACTGACTCACACGGGGAATTGCAGAGTGGATTGCTGGAAGGAGGTGTGTGGCTGGAGGGGGGGGGGGGGGGGGGTGGGAAGACGGCACGGAGCTGGCTGGCGCTTGATCCCGCACGGGACGTCGGGCTGGACCTCGACGGCCGCTGATGCCACCGAGCCTGTCGTGTGCGCGGGGTCACGGGTCAGAGCTGCTTGTCTCAGTAAAAGCGCATCTGCTCTGATGACCCAGCTCTTCCTTTGGACTCAGTAAAAGCGCAAGTCTCTGATGACCCAGCTCTTTCCTTTGTACTCGTCTCTCCGTCTTTGTAAAAGCTCATCTCTTTCGACCAAGCTCTTGTCTCCTCCCTCCTTGTCTCAACTCTCCTTGTCTCAACTCTCCTTGTCTCAACTGCTTCGGGAACGCCCCGCCGGCAGGTTATATAGGACCCGCCCCTCAACCTTTGCGAACCTCCCCCAAACGCTCTTCCTCCGCCCTCTCAAACCAAACCCCTCGTGCTCGGTTGGTTGTTCGGGGCTGGCTCACTCCTCCCCTCTATGACGAGTGGAGACACGCCTTTCTTCCCCAACCCTGCCTCGTGGCCAATGGTGGTTGAAGAAAACCGCCCAAAATGCAGTTGGCCATCGAAATGAAATGAAAGGGGATCTATTCTTATTTCACTCGTTGCAATGGAGTATTTCAATTAATGGGAGACACAGCCTTACCCTAAAACACATAATAAGATATAAGCTACTGAACAGGGGTATTCTATGATTCGCTGACGTGTATGCTTTTGGACTAATTACCGAGACGCCCTTTTTACCTTTATACAACTCCGGAGGCAGGAGGCGTAGAATAAACAATAATAATAATAAAGCACACAATAAAAAAAATACAGTCCTCATATCCGCAACAATATATATATATATATATATATATATATATATATATATATATATATATATATATATATATATATATATATATATATATATATATATATATATATATATATATATATATATATATATATATATATACACAAAGAATTAAGTTAAGCACCCCTACACAACGAATTAAGGTAAGCACCCCCTAATATATATTCTTTGTGTATATGTATACATTGGCATATATTCTAAGGTATGTGAGATCAAATAATGATTGGTATGACATTAGCAATTATCCATTGATGAAATTGAGTGATCAAAGTGAAAAAAAGTGATTGGTTGAGTCAGTGATCCGATCACGTGGGTCCTACACACGTTATTGACGCAAAGATCGCTAGAGGTCTTCTCAGAACAATGACTGTACGTTAGAAAACATAAACGTCATACACACTGTCCGTGATGGACCTATAGCTCCATACTTAAATTGAGGTGAAAATATGCCTAAAATTCCCAAAAAATTTCACCTTAAATTATTCAGAATAAAATATTGAAAACGGCATGATTGTTGTGTTTTTATGTGACCATAATATCACTTCTCCAGAAAATATAGCAATATCATGGGTATATTACACTGTTTTGACGACAACAAACTTGTAATGTGCGAGGTTGTAAAAAAACGGGGGGGGTGCTTAACTTAATTCTTTGTGTATATATATACACTACCGGTCAAAAGTTTAGGTACACCCAACATTTTTTTATATTTCACTGTTTCATGTGCAAAATGGACATAAGATGTCAACAAAACTCTTACCAAAGATAAATCTGCTTATCTACTGATAATATATTGTGCTTCAATGCATCTTTCTTGTGTGAAACGTAGGTTTAAAGCAATGTTTGGGAATAGGTCGAAAAGTGCAATACAAAATCTAAACTGAAACGTGAAGTTAATTTGATAAACTTTTCATGTAAGGAGCAAAAACTGTTTACAAATACTCTGCTCTGTGTGGAATGAATGCTTGTTCTTAGTTTCTTCATTGCGTGCAATGTCTATTATTGCCAGGTGTTGCAAAAAATGTTTATAGAAAGGCCGGCCATACAATCTAATGAGTGTGTTTTTTTGTTTCAGATTGCATGAACATGGGTGCCAAAGCTCAGCTAATGCAAGAAAAAAGGCAGGCAATTGCAACGTAGAAAATAAGTTCATGCAATCTGAAAGGTTGACACATGTTCAATTTTCACGTTGACACATGTTCAATTTTCACGTTGACGCATGTTCAATTTTCACATTGACACATGTTCAATTTTCATGTTGACACATGTTCTATTTTCACGTTGACACATGTTCTATTTTCACGTTGACACATGTTCAATTTTCACATTGACACATGTTCTATTTTCACGCTGACACATGTTCCATTTTCACACTCACACATGTTCTCTTTTCATGTTGACATGCTCTATTTTCACGCTGACACATGTTCTATTTTCACATTGACACATGTTATATTTTCACGCTCACACATGTTCTATTTTTATGTTTACATGCTATATTTTCATGCTGACATGTTCTATTTTCACGTTGACACATGTTCTATTTTCATGCTGACACATGTTCTATTTTCACATTGACACGTTCTATTTTCACGCTGACACATGTTCTATTTTCACGCTGACACATGTTCTATTTTCATGTTGACATGCTCTATTTTCATGCTGACACATGTTCTATTTTCACATTGACACATGTTCTATTTTCATGCTGACACATGTTCTATTTTCATGTTGACACATGTTCTATTTTCACATTAACACATGTTCAATTTTCATGTTGACACATGTTCAATTTTCACGTAGACATGTTCTATTTTCACGTTGACACATGTTCTATTTTCACATTGACACATGTTCTATTTTCACGTTGACACATGTTCTATTTTCACATTGACATATGTTCTATTTTCACGTTGACATGTTCAATTTTCACATTGACACATGTTCTATTTTCACATTGACACATGTTCAATTTTCATGTTGACACATGTTCTATTTTCACGTTGACACATGTTCTATTTTCACATTGGCACGTTCGATTTTCACGTTGACACATGTTCAATTTTCACGTTGACACATGTTCTATTTTCACATTGACACATGTTATATTTTCACATTGACACATGTTCTATTTTCACATTGACACATGTTCTATTTTCACGCTGACACATGTTCCATTTTCACACTGACACATGTTCTATTTTCATGTTGACATGCTCTATTTTCACGCTGACACATGTTCTATTTTCACATTGACACATGTTTTATTTTCACGCTCACACATGTTCTATTTTCACGTTTACATGCTATATTTTCATGCTGACATGTTCTATTTTCACGTTGCCACATGTTCTATTTTCACGTTGACACGTTCTATTTTCATGCTGACACATGTTCTATTTTCACGCTGACACATGTTCTATTTTCATGTTGACATGCTCTATTTTCATGCTGACACATGTTCTATTTTCACATTGACACATGTTCTATTTTCATGCTGACACATGTTCTATTTTCATGTTGACACATGTTCTATTTTCACATTGACACATGTTCAATTTTCATGTTGACACACGTTCAATTTTCACATAGACATGTTCTATTTTCACG
Source organism: Myxine glutinosa (assembly GCF_964187855.1). NCBI lineage: Eukaryota > Metazoa > Chordata > Myxini > Myxiniformes > Myxinidae > Myxine > Myxine glutinosa. The sequence goes on from NC_136267.1 coordinate 71,366,077, forward strand.
TTGACACATGTTCTATTTTCACATTGACACATGTTCTATTTTCACATTGACACATGTTCTATTTTCACATTGACACATGTTCTATTTTCACATTGACATGTTCTATTTTCACGTTGACACATGTTCTATTTTCACATTGACACATTTTCTATTTTCACGTTGACATGTTCTATTTTCACGTTGACACGTTCTATTTTCACGTTGACACATGTTCAATTTTCACGTTGACACATGTTCAATTTTCACGTTGACACATGTTCTATTTTCACATTGACACATGTTATATTTTCACGTTGACACATGTTCTATTTTCACGTTGACACATGTTCTATTTTCACGTTGGCACGTTCGATTTTCACGTTGACACATGTTCAATTTTCACATTGACACATGTTCAATTTTCACGTTGACATGTTCTATTTTCACGTTGACACATGTTATATTTTCACGTTCACACATGCTCTATTTTCACGTTGACACAAGTTCTATTTTCACGTTGACACAAGTTCTATTTTCATGTTGACACATGTTCTATTTTCACACTGACACATGTTCTATTTTCATGTTGACAAATGTTCTATTTTCACATTGACACATGTTCTATTTTCATGCTGACACATGTTCTATTTTCACGTTGACACGTTCAATTTTCACGTAGACATGTTCTATTTTCACGTTGACACATGTTCTATTTTCACATTGACACATGTTCTATTTTCACGTTGACACATGTTCTATTTTCACATTGACACATGTTCTATTTTCACGTTGACATGTTCTATTTTCACGCTGACACATGTTCCATTTTCACACTCACACATGTTCTCTTTTCATGTTGACATGCTCTATTTTCACGCTGACACATGTTCTATTTTCACATTGACACATGTTATATTTTCACGCTCACACATGTTCTATTTTTATGTTTACATGCTATATTTTCATGCTGACATGTTCTATTTTCACGTTGACACATGTTCTATTTTCATGCTGACACATGTTCTATTTTCACATTGACACGTTCTATTTTCACGCTGACACATGTTCTATTTTCACGCTGACACATGTTCTATTTTCATGTTGACATGCTCTATTTTCATGCTGACACATGTTCTATTTTCACATTGACACATGTTCTATTTTCATGCTGACACATGTTCTATTTTCATGTTGACACATGTTCTATTTTCACATTAACACATGTTCAATTTTCATGTTGACACATGTTCAATTTTCACGTAGACATGTTCTATTTTCACGTTGACACATGTTCTATTTTCACATTGACACATGGTCTATTTTCACGTTGACACATGTTCTATTTTCACATTGACATATGTTCTATTTTCACGTTGACATGTTCAATTTTCACATTGACACATGTTCTATTTTCACATTGACACATGTTCAATTTTCATGTTGACACATGTTCTATTTTCACGTTGACACATGTTCTATTTTCACATTGGCACGTTCGATTTTCACGTTGACACATGTTCAATTTTCACGTTGACACATGTTCTATTTTCACATTGACACATGTTATATTTTCACATTGACACATGTTCTATTTTCACATTGACACATGTTCTATTTTCACGCTGACACATGTTCCATTTTCACACTGACACATGTTCTATTTTCATGTTGACATGCTCTATTTTCACGCTGACACATGTTCTATTTTCACATTGACACATGTTATATTTTCACGCTCACACATGTTCTATTTTCACGTTTACATGCTATATTTTCATGCTGACATGTTCTATTTTCACGTTGCCACATGTTCTATTTTCACGTTGACACGTTCTATTTTCATGCTGACACATGTTCTATTTTCATGCTGACACATGTTCTATTTTCATGTTGACATGCTCTATTTTCATGCTGACACATGTTCTATTTTCACATTGACACATGTTCTATTTTCATGCTGACACATGTTCTATTTTCATGTTGACACATGTTCTATTTTCACATTGACACATGTTCAATTTTCATGTTGACACACGTTCAATTTTCACATAGACATGTTCTATTTTCACGTTGACACATGTTCTATTTTCACATTGACACATGTTCTATTTTCACATTGACACATGTTCTATTTTCACATTGACACATGTTCTATTTTCACATTGACATGTTCTATTTTCACGTTGACACATGTTCTATTTTCACATTGACACATTTTCTATTTTCACGTTGACATGTTCTATTTTCACGTTGACACGTTCTATTTTCACGTTGACACATGTTCAATTTTCACGTTGACACATGTTCAATTTTCACGTTGACACATGTTCTATTTTCACATTGACACATGTTATATTTTCACGTTGACACATGTTCTATTTTCACGTTGACACATGTTCTATTTTCACGTTGGCACGTTCGATTTTCACGTTGACACATGTTCAATTTTCACATTGACACATGTTCAATTTTCACGTTGACATGTTCTATTTTCACGTTGACACATGTTATATTTTCACGTTCACACATGCTCTATTTTCACGTTGACACAAGTTCTATTTTCACGTTGACACAAGTTCTATTTTCATGTTGACACATGTTCTATTTTCACACTGACACATGTTCTATTTTCATGTTGACAAATGTTCTATTTTCACATTGACACATGTTCTATTTTCATGCTGACACATGTTCTATTTTCACGTTGACACGTTCAATTTTCACGTAGACATGTTCTATTTTCACGTTGACACATGTTCTATTTTCACATTGACACATGTTCTATTTTCACGTTGACACATGTTCTATTTTCACATTGACACATGTTCTATTTTCACGTTGACACATGTTCTATTTTCACGTTGACACATGTTCAATTTTCACGTTGACACGTTCTATTTTCACGTTGACACATGTTCAATTTTCACGTTGACACATGTTCAATTTTCACGTTGACACATGTTCTATTTTCACGTTGACACATGTTCTATTTTCACGTTGACACATGTTATATTTTCACGTTGACACATGTTCTATTTTCACGTTGACACAAGTTCTATTTTCACGTTGACACAAGTTCAATTTTCACGTTGACACATGTTCTATTTTCACATTGACACATGTTATATTTTCACGTTGACACATGTTCTATTTTCACGTTGACACAAGTTCTATTTTCACGTTGACACAAGTTCAATTTTCACGTTGACACATGTTCTATTTTCACATTGACACATGTTATATTTTCACGTTGACACATGTTCTATTTTCACGTTGACACATGTTCTATTTTCACGTTGACACGTTCGATTTTCACGTTGACACATGTTCAATTTTCATGTTGACATGTTCTATTTTCAAGTTGACACATGTTATATTTTCACGTTGACACATGCTCTATTTTCACGTTGACACAAGTTCTATTTTCACGTTGACACAAGTTCTATTTTCACGTTGACACATGTTCTATTTTCACGCTGACACATGTTCTATTTTCACGTTGACAAATGTTCTATTTTCACATTGACACATGTTATATTTCCATGCTGACACATGTTCTATTTTCACGTTGACACATGTTCTATTTTCACATTGACACATGTTCTATTTTCATGTTGACACATGTTCTATTTTCACGTTGACACATGTTCTATTTTCATGTTGACACATGTTCTATTTTCACATTGACACATGTTCAATTTTCACGTTGACACAAGTTCAATTTTCACGTTGACACATGTTCTATTTTCACATTGACACATGTTCTGTTTTCACGGTGACACTTGTTCTATTTTCACGTTGACACATGTTCAATTTTCACGTTGACACATGTTCAATTTTCATGTTGACACATGTTCAATTTTCACGTTGACTCAAGTTCAATTTTCACGTTGACACATGTTCAATTTTCACGTTGACACATGTTCTATTTTCACGTTGACACATGTTCTATTTTCATGTTGACACATGTTCTATTTTCACGTTGACATGTTCTATTTTCACGTTGACACATGTTCTATTTTCACATTGACACATGTTCTATTTTCACATTGACACATGTTCTATTTTCACGTTGACACATGTTCTATTTTCACATTGACACATGCTCTATTTTCACGTTGACACGTTCTATTTTCACATTGACACATGTTCAATTTTCACGTTGACACATGTTCAATTTTCACGTTGACACATGTTCTATTTTCACATTGACACATGTTGTATTTTCACGTTGACACATGTTCTATTTTCACGTTGACACAAGTTCTATTTTCACGTTGACACAAGTTCTATTTTCACCTTGACACATGTTCTATTTTCACGCTGACACATGCTCTATTTTCACGCTGACACATGTTCTATTTTCACGTTGACACATGTTCTATTTTCATGCTGACACATGTTCTATTTTCATGTTGACACATGCTATACTTTCTCGTTGACACATGTTCTATTTTCACGTTGACACATGTTCTATTTTCACATTGACATGGTCTATTTTCATGTTGACACATGTTATATTTTCACGTTGACACATGTTTTATTTTCACACTGGCACATGTTCTATTTTCATGTTGACATGTTCAATTTTCACGTTGACACATGTTCTATTTTCACATTGACACATGTTCTATTTTCACGTTGACACATGTTCTATTTTCACATTGACACATGTTCTATTTTCACGTTGACACATGTTCTATTTTAACGTTGACACATGTTCTATTTTCACGTTGACACATGTTCAATTTTCACGTTGACACATGTTCTATTTTCACGTTGCCACATGTTCTATTTTCACGTTGACACATGTTCAATTTTCACATTGACACATGTTCTATTTTCACATTGACACATGTTCTATTTTCACGTTGACACATGTTCTATTTTCACGTTGACACATGTTCTATTTTCATGTTGACACATGTTCTATTTTCACATTGACACATGTTCTATTTTCACGTTGACATGTTCTATTTTCACGTTGACACGTTCTATTTTCACGTTGACACATGTTCAATTTTCACGTTGACACATGTTCAATTTTCACGTTGACACATGTTCTATTTTCACATTGACACATGTTATATTTTCACGTTGACACATGTTCTATTTTCACGTTGACACATGTTCTATTTTCACGTTGGCACGTTCGATTTTCACGTTGACACATGTTCAATTTTCACATTGACACATGTTCAATTTTCACGTTGACATGTTCTATTTTCACGTTGACACATGTTATATTTTCACGTTCACACATGCTCTATTTTCACGTTGACACAAGTTCTATTTTCACGTTGACACAAGTTCTATTTTCATGTTGACACATGTTCTATTTTCACACTGACACATGTTCTATTTTCATGTTGACAAATGTTCTATTTTCACATTGACACATGTTCTATTTTCATGCTGACACATGTTCTATTTTCACGTTGACACGTTCAATTTTCACGTAGACATGTTCTATTTTCACGTTGACACATGTTCTATTTTCACATTGACACATGTTCTATTTTCACGTTGACACATGTTCTATTTTCACATTGACACATGTTCTATTTTCACGTTGACACATGTTCTATTTTCACGTTGACACATGTTCAATTTTCACGTTGACACGTTCTATTTTCACGTTGACACATGTTCAATTTTCACGTTGACACATGTTCAATTTTCACGTTGACACATGTTCTATTTTCACGTTGACACATGTTCTATTTTCACGTTGACACATGTTATATTTTCACGTTGACACATGTTCTATTTTCACGTTGACACAAGTTCTATTTTCACGTTGACACAAGTTCAATTTTCACGTTGACACATGTTCTATTTTCACATTGACACATGTTATATTTTCACGTTGACACATGTTCTATTTTCACGTTGACACAAGTTCTATTTTCACGTTGACACAAGTTCAATTTTCACGTTGACACATGTTCTATTTTCACATTGACACATGTTATATTTTCACGTTGACACATGTTCTATTTTCACGTTGACACATGTTCTATTTTCACGTTGACACGTTCGATTTTCACGTTGACACATGTTCAATTTTCATGTTGACATGTTCTATTTTCAAGTTGACACATGTTATATTTTCACGTTGACACATGCTCTATTTTCACGTTGACACAAGTTCTATTTTCACGTTGACACAAGTTCTATTTTCACGTTGACACATGTTCTATTTTCACGCTGACACATGTTCTATTTTCACGTTGACAAATGTTCTATTTTCACATTGACACATGTTATATTTCCATGCTGACACATGTTCTATTTTCACGTTGACACATGTTCTATTTTCACATTGACACATGTTCTATTTTCATGTTGACACATGTTCTATTTTCACGTTGACACATGTTCTATTTTCATGTTGACACATGTTCTATTTTCACATTGACACATGTTCAATTTTCACGTTGACACAAGTTCAATTTTCACGTTGACACATGTTCTATTTTCACATTGACACATGTTCTGTTTTCACGGTGACACTTGTTCTATTTTCACGTTGACACATGTTCAATTTTCACGTTGACACATGTTCAATTTTCATGTTGACACATGTTCAATTTTCACGTTGACTCAAGTTCAATTTTCACGTTGACACATGTTCAATTTTCACGTTGACACATGTTCTATTTTCACGTTGACACATGTTCTATTTTCATGTTGACACATGTTCTATTTTCACGTTGACATGTTCTATTTTCACGTTGACACATGTTCTATTTTCACATTGACACATGTTCTATTTTCACATTGACACATGTTCTATTTTCACGTTGACACATGTTCTATTTTCACATTGACACATGCTCTATTTTCACGTTGACACGTTCTATTTTCACATTGACACATGTTCAATTTTCACGTTGACACATGTTCAATTTTCACGTTGACACATGTTCTATTTTCACATTGACACATGTTGTATTTTCACGTTGACACATGTTCTATTTTCACGTTGACACAAGTTCTATTTTCACGTTGACACAAGTTCTATTTTCACCTTGACACATGTTCTATTTTCACGCTGACACATGCTCTATTTTCACGCTGACACATGTTCTATTTTCACGTTGACACATGTTCTATTTTCATGCTGACACATGTTCTATTTTCATGTTGACACATGCTATACTTTCTCGTTGACACATGTTCTATTTTCACGTTGACACATGTTCTATTTTCACATTGACATGGTCTATTTTCATGTTGACACATGTTATATTTTCACGTTGACACATGTTTTATTTTCACACTGGCACATGTTCTATTTTCATGTTGACATGTTCAATTTTCACGTTGACACATGTTCTATTTTCACATTGACACATGTTCTATTTTCACGTTGACACATGTTCTATTTTCACATTGACACATGTTCTATTTTCACGTTGACACATGTTCTATTTTAACGTTGACACATGTTCTATTTTCACGTTGACACATGTTCAATTTTCACGTTGACACATGTTCTATTTTCACGTTGCCACATGTTCTATTTTCACGTTGACACATGTTCAATTTTCACATTGACACATGTTCTATTTTCACATTGACACATGTTCTATTTTCACGTTGACACATGTTCTATTTTCACGTTGACACATGTTCTATTTTCACGTTGACACATGTTCTATTTTCATGTTGACACATGTTCTATTTTCACATTGACACATGTTCTATTTTCACGTTGACATGTTCTATTTTCACGTTGACACGTTCTATTTTCACGTTGACACATGTTCAATTTTCACGTTGACACATGTTCAATTTTCACGTTGACACATGTTCTATTTTCACATTGACACCTGTTATATTTTCACATTGACACATGTTCTATTTTCACATTGACACATGTTCTATTTTCACGTTGGCATGTTCGATTTTCACGTTGACACATGTTCAATTTTCACATTGACACATGTTCAATTTTCACGTTGACATGTTCTATTTTCACGTTGACACATGTTATATTTTCACGTTGACACATGCTCTATTTTCACGTTGACACAAGTTCTATTTTCACGTTGACACAAGTTCTATTTTCACATTGACACATGTTCTATTTTCACGGTGACACATGTTCTATTTTCACATTGACATGGTCTATTTTCATGTTGACACATGTTATATTTTCACGTTGACACATGTTTTATTTTCACACTGGCACATGTTCTATTTTCATGTTGACATGTTCAATTTTCACGTTGACACATGTTCTATTTTCACATTGACACATGTTCTATTTTCACGTTGACACATGTTCTATTTTCACATTGACAAATGTTCTATTTTCACGTTGACACATGTTCTATTTTAACGTTGACACATGTTCTATTTTCACGTTGACACATGTTCAATTTTCACGTTGACACATGTTCTATTTTCACGTTGCCACATGTTCTATTTTCACGTTGACACATGTTCAATTTTCACATTGACACATGTTCTATTTTCACATTGACACATGTTCTATTTTCACGTTGACACATGTTCTATTTTCACGTTGACACATGTTCTATTTTCACGTTGACACATGTTCTATTTTCATGTTGACACATGTTCTATTTTCACATTGACACATGTTCTATTTTCACGTTGACACGTTCTATTTTCACGTTGACACGTTCTATTTTCACATTGACACATGTTCAATTTTCACGTTGACACATGTTCAATTTTCACGTTGACACATGTTCAATTTTCACGTTGACACAGGTTGTATTTTCACATTGACACCTGTTATATTTTCACATTGACACATGTTCTATTTTCACATTGACACAAGTTCTATTTTCACGTTGACACAAGTTCTATTTTCACATTGACACATGTTCAATTTTCACGTTGACATGTTCTATTTTCACGTTGACACATGTTCTATTTTCACGTTGACACATGTTCTATTTTCACGTTGACACATGTTCAATTTTCACGTTGACACATGTTCAATTTTCACGTTGACACATGTTCTATTTTCACGTTGACACATGTTCTATTTTCACGTTGACACATGTTCTATTTTCACGTTGACACGTTCTATTTTCACATTGACATGTTCTATTTTCACGTTGACACGTTCTATTTTCACGTTGACACATGTTCAATTTTCACGTTGACACATGTTCAATTTTCACGTTGACACATGTTCTATTTTCACATTGACACATGTTATATTTTCACGTTGACACATGTTCTATTTTCACGTTGACATGTTCTATTTTCACGTAGACACGTTCGATTTTCACGTTGACACATGTTCAATTTTCACGTTGACATGTTCTATTTTCACGTTGACACATGTTATATTTTCACGTTGACACATGCTCTATTTTCACGTTGACACAAGTTCTATTTTCACGTTGACACAAGTTCTATTTTCACGTTTACACATGTTCTATTTTCACATTGACACATGTTATATTTTCACGTTGACACATGTTCTATTTTCACGCTGACACATGTTCTATTTTCACGTTGACACATGTTCTATTTTCACGGTGACACATGTTCTATTTTCACGCTGACACATGTTCTATTTTCACGGTGACACATGTTCTATTTTCACGTTGACACATGTTCAATTTTCACGTTGACACATGTTCTATTTTCACGCTGACACATGTTCTATTTTCACGTTGACACATGTTCTATTTTCACGTTGACGTGCTCTATTTTCATGCTGACACATGTTCTATTTTCACGTTGACACATGTTCTACTTTCATGCTGACACATGTTCTATTTTCACATTTACATGCTCTATTTTCATGCTGACACATGTTCTATTTTCACGCTGACACATGTTCTATTTTCACATTGACACACGTTCAATTTTCACATTGACACATGTTCAATTTTCACGTTGACACATGTTCTATTTTCACGCTGACACATGTTCTATTTTCACGGTGACACATGTTCTATTTTCACGTTGACGTGCTATATTTTCATATGTTCTATTTTCACATTGACACATGTTCTACTTTCATGCTGACACATGTTCTATTTTCACATTTACATGCTCTATTTTCATGCTGACACATGTTCTATTTTCACATTGACACATGTTCTATTTTCACGTTGACATGCTCTATTTTCATGCTGACACATGTTCTATTTTCACATTTACATGCTCTATTTTCATGCTGACACATGTTCTATTTTCACATTGACACATGTTCTATTTTCACATTTACATGCTCTATTTTCACGCTGACACATGTTCTATTTTCACGCTGACACATGTTCTATTTTCACGTTGACATGCTCTATTTTCATGCTGACACATGTTCTATTTTCACGTTGACACATGTTCTATTTTCACGCTGACACATATTCTATTTTCATGTTGACACATGCTCTACTTTCACACTGACACATGTTCTATTTTCATGTTGACACATGTTCTATTTTCATGTTGACACATGTTCTATTTTCACATTGACACATGTTAAATTTTCACGTTGACACATGTTCTATTTTCACTTTGACACATGTTCAATTTTCATGTTGACACATGTTCTATTTTCACGTTGACACATGTTCTATTTTCATGTTGACACATGTACTATTTTCACGTTGACACATGTTCTATTTTTACATGGACACAGGTTCTATTTTCATGTTGACACGTTCTATTTTCACGTGGACACATGTTCTATTTTCATGTTGACACATGTTCTATTTTTACGTTGACACATGTTCTATTTTCACGTTGACACATCTTCTATTTTCACGTTGACACATGTTCTATTTTCATGTTGACACATGTTCTATTTTCATGTTGACACATGTTCTATTTTCACATTGACACATGTTCAATTTTCACGTTGACACATGTTCAATTTTCACTTTGACACATGTTCAATTTTCATGTTGACACATGTTCTATTTTCACGTTGACACATGTTCTATTTTCATGTTGACACATGTACTATTTTCACGTTGACACATGTTCTATTTTTACATGGACACAGGTTCTATTTTCACGTTGACACGTTCTATTTTCACATGGACACATGTTCTATTTTCATGTTGACACATGTTCTATTTTTACGTTGACACATGTTCTATTTTCACGTTGACACATGTTCTATTTTCACGTTGACACATGTTCTATTTTCATGTTGACACATGTTCTAGTTTCATGTTGACACATGTTCAATTTTCATGTTGACACATGTTCTATTTTCAAGTTGACACAATGACACATGCTCAATTTTCATGCTGACATATGTTCTATTTTCACGTTGACATGTTCTATTTTCACGTTGACACATGTTCAATTTTCACATTCACACATGTTCTATTTTCACGTTAACACATGCTCTATTTTCACGCTGACACATGTTCTATTTTCACGTTGACACATGTTCTATTTTCACGCTGACACATGCTCTATTTTCACATTGACACGTGGTCTACTTTCATGCTGACACATGTTATATTTTCACGTTGACATGTTCTATTTTCACATTGACATGTTCTATTTTCACGTTGACACATGTTCTATTTTCACGCTGACACATGTTCTATTTTCACGCTGACACATGTTCTATTTTCACGTTGACACATGCTCTATTTTCACGCTGACACATGTTCTATTTTCACGCTGACACATGTTCTATTTTCACGTTGACTCATGTTCTATTTTCACGTTGACACATGTTCTATTTTCACGTTGACACATGTTCAATTTTCACGTTGACATATGCTCAATTTTCAATTTGACACATGTTCTATTTTCACGTTGACACATGTTATATTTTCACTTTGACACATGTTCTATTTTCACGTTGACACATGTTCTATTTTCACGTTGACACATGTTCTATTTTCACGTTGACACATGTTCTATTTTCACGTTGACACATGTTCTATTTTCACGTTGACACATGTTCTATTTTCACGTTGACACATGTTCTATTTTCACGTTGACACATGTTCTATTTTCACGTTGACACATGTTCAATTTTCACGTTGACATATGCTCAATTTTCAATTTGACACATGTTCTATTTTCACGTTGACACGTTATATTTTCACTTTGACACATGTTCTATTTTCACGTTGACACATGTTCTATTTGACATTGACACATGTTCTATTTTCACGTTGACACATGTTCTATTTTCACGTTGACACATGTTCTATTTTCATGTTGTCACATGTTCTATTTTCACGTATTTTCATAATCGTTTGCACACATATTTTCACGTTTTTGGAAATGTTGCTTTTGAAATGTCAATTTTGGAAATCTGGCATGTATTGCTCTTGGTAATTTTTGACGTAAAGGGGAGGTGTCATATATGAAGGTGCAAGTATTCCCCGTTTTATCCGGACACTGTGACCACGGGTTTATTTCCGTTTCCGGAAGTTACGGCCCAGCTCGGATTGCGCTGGGGTGAATATGGCTTGTATCTGCAGAGTAAATAAACGTGTGCAACAATCGATCGTCGTCTGTCGAGATTCCTTTCAATTAATTGACCACTGCAGTCGTGCAGTATGCATCAAAACGAACATGAAACTGTTCTGGTGATGCGCTGAAGTAGCAAATCTGGCGCCGAAAAAGCGTGACTCGAGAAGTTTTATTGATCACGTGGTTTGCTTTTACCTTGACTCGCGACTGGAGGGTTCGTGTCTTCGTGATCACGTGTCCCGTGTGCGGTGTATAGCACTGGTACCTCGCTATTATTTTATTTTTTATAAATGTAACAATGGAAAACAAGGCATTTCCGGAGACATGATATTTATGCTGAGATTATTTGATCCCACATAACATTATCACGCATAACGCCGACACTGAGGCAAATGTGTCCAGCGGCTCCGCCCCCATCAAGCTGATTGACAGTCATCGCCACGCCTACCCCAGTCCCATCCTTTTTCATAGGAATGTCGTTTTCTGTACTTTTCATGGAATCCTTTCAAGCTACGAGAATTATAATACCAAAGGATGTTGCAGGAAGTACAGCTCTATCGAATGGTAGCAGAATCATTACCATTGATAGAAGCAGTTTGGAAATATGCCGTCTGAAGAAGATTATTATTATTATGAACAGGAAGATGAAATCCCAGGTTTGACCAATCCCGTTTTTTTGCTTTATTTTGCTTTTGCCTTGGTCTGGAGAACTGAAAAGGGATCCCTAACTCGACAACCAACCGAACAGACCAGGTAGGCTCTCATATGTAGCCCAAGCGAGTTTTTAAAAGAAGAGAATCCAACTTTAGTTTTGTATGTAGCAGATGGGACCGTCATTTTCTCCCGCGCCATCCCGACATAGAGAGTACTACCTACTGTCTGATTCAGGGGATAGCGTTTTTTAATATTTAAATTAATGACTTTAACATAATTCATACTTCCATGGGATAGGGTGTCACTCCATTGTACCTGCGGTCTGTTTTTAAAATTCCTCGGCCATTTCAACCAGAAGCAATCAGCTTGCTATCGCTTGCCAAGCCAGCCTTTCCTTATCACCCATTTCGTTGGAGTGCTTCAGCCGCTTCGGAGGGCTCTTAATTAATTAGTCACAAGGCCGGGGAGGTTTAGGTGTTATAACACCCTTTTTTAATATGATTATTTTTAAACTTAATTCATACTTCCATGGGATAGGGTGTCACTCCACTGCATGCACTGGCGTAGCGAGGGCGAAGCGACCGCCCTGAACGGCACTCTTGTGGGGGGTGGGGGGGGGGGGCACTTTTGGTCGGCCAAACACCGCCAATAGCACCTGGAGACGCGGTTTTTGAATGAAACATTTTTATCAAATGAACACGTTTTTAGTAGTCGGCTGTTAAACTCAATTCTGCAGTTTAGATTTTGAAAATCGGTTCAGATTAAGAGTTTGCAGAGCGTATCGCATTAAAGTTTTAACCGTGTGCGGAAATAAAATAAAGGTACTTATTGGAGGCCAACTTGGAAATGTGGTTTTCCCAGGAAAGATCATGGCAGATAGTGAGACCCAAAAGCTTGATTGACAGAACGTCTTCGAGAGGATTGTTGAGAAAGTAGATGGGAAGGTTTCCAGTCGGTCCTTTCAGAGAGACATAGTGAGAGTGTGAGATTTGTCAGGATTGAAAGACATGTTCCACTTCTTTGACCAGTTTGTGATTTTTTTCCAGGTCTGAAGAGAGTGAAGAGGCTGCTGCCTGCCGATCTGGAGGTTTATATATGGAGCGGCAGAGAGTGCAGTCATCAGCAAAGAGCTAGAGGGGATTTTCCAGAGAGATGGGGAGATCATTAATAAAGACCCGAAAAAGCACAGGCCCCAGAACACTGCCCTGAGGAACTCCAGCCTGGACAGGAAGGGGAGATGAGAGAATTCCATTCAGGGCCACATGTTGACTGCATCCAGAGAGGAAGTCCGCAAGCCATGCGTGGAGGTTTCCGTGGATACCATAAGAGGAGACTAATGAGCAGGGCGGGGTGCCTGACCATATTGAAGGCACGTAATATGTCAAGGGAGACAGCTCTGATTTCCTGTTTGGCATTGATGACCTCCATCCATTGTTGAGACAGCACAAGTAGCATGTCCAGAGTAGAGTGACCTGGTCTGAATCAAAATTGATGATCCGAGATCAAGCCATTGGAGATTTTATGTTGGAAGCGATGATGGATTCCGTGACCGTGCTGATTATATTGGGAGCAGGCTGATTGGTCTGTAGTTGCAAGGATCTGCTTTTGCACCTTTTTGTGTAAAGCGGTAATGTTTGCTGATTTCCAAGATGCTGGCAGATTACCTTGAGCAAAAGATAGGGTGAAAAGAACAGAGAGAGGGTGAGATAGAGCGGAGGAGCAGGATTTTAGGACCCGTGGGCTGATGCCGTCTGGTCCAATTGCAGAATCAGAGTCGAGGTTTGACAAAAATTTCTCCACCTTGTCAGCAGAGAAAGACACAGAGTCCAGCAGCAGTTGGATTCGACTGGGTAAGGTGGGAACAGAGTGAGATGGGTTTGGGACACAAGATTTTGTGGCAAACACAGAGTTGAGGCATTCGGCTTTGTCACGTGCGGTGTCAACTGTGTAGCCATTTGAGGTAAGGGATGGGATGGAGGGGGAACACACACCAGAAACGGATTTGACCAAATGCCACCAGGATTTGGAGGAAGGAGACAGGTTTGAGAGTTCATTCTTGAGTGTGGAGAGATGGTGCTTCCTGGCACTCCTGAGGGTAGACACAAAGTTGTTCCAAGCATGGTGGACGGAACTGAGATTGCCTTCAGTTGGATTTGCCTTCCATGAGGTGAAGGTGAGTGGTTTCATGGCAACTGCCTAACCACAAGATTCCATGTACCATGGATGGGAGGACATCTCAATACCATGGAGTAAGACAATTAAAGACGAGATGGGATAAATCTGTGCATGAGAGAGAGAGCAGTTTACTTTGGAAGAATTCCCAGGAAGAATTGATGTCAGAGACAGTAGAGATGGGAGACCAGTCCAGATGATTGATGGCTGCTTGAAGACCGTGCCAGTCGGCCTGAGTGAAATGCCAGACTCGTTGGCACTGAGGAGGCTCTCTGAGAATGGCCAGAGAGATGTCCACTTTAACAAGCACATGATCAGAAGAACCGATTGGAGCAGAAGAAGAGCAGCAGATATTTGCAGGGAAGTTTGTCATAACCAAGTCTAGAAGAGAAGATACTCTATTGACTGAGATCCAGGTCAGGAAATTGACAGATTGTGTCAGTCCCAATGAGTCACAGAAGTCCTTTGCTGAGGTGCCATGGCTGGTGAGAGAGGAACCCAACCCACACCCAGCAAGCTGGCATGATGACAGTTGAAATCGCCACATATGAGGAAGAGAGTTTAGATGAGTGGATAGAAGTAGGTCCATGTTGTCAGACAGCGAAATGTAAATGGAGTCATTACTGTTTGGAGGAAGGTACAGAACACATATGAACAAAAGGTGGGAGCGGAGAGGAAGCCGTAGCCAGAGGTACTCCTGGGGGTGAGGTGGAGAGAGGGCAGTGCAAGGAGAGTGAGGAAGAGAGTTTTTGATAAAGATAGCAACCCCACCTCCAGGACGAGGCTCGGGTCTATCATACCGGAGGAGGGAGTAACCAGGAAGAGATATTAAGGAATCAGAGACATCTTGAAGGAGGAAAGTTTATGTTGAGCAGATCAAGTCTGGATTGTGAAGTTCAATGAATACTCACAAATTGGCACAGATTTTAAAACTAGAACGGCACTCAGTGGAGAGCATACCTCTACCTGGTGAACAGTTTACGTTTTGTATCCCAGAGTAGACCAGAAAATCACAACACAGAATCACATTTAATCAAAATCATCCATCCACAACGTTTTGAGATATCCTGCTATGTATCTTCACCAAAATAAAATCATTTCGTCCTTGTCACATCCGCTACATCTCTGCCAAATTCGTCCACAACTTTTTGAGATATTTTGTTCACAAACGGACAGACAGACAGACAGATAGACAGGGGTGAAAACCTAGCCTCCATCCACCTTTGGTGGCGGAGGTAACAAAACCGAACTCGGAGTACACAGCAAACAGGGTAAACAAAACAGGCAAACAAAATAAACAACAAAAACGACCGGTAAGACTTATCTTTGAGGAGGTTTGCAGAGGCGAAAATCGCACATCCACAGACATCCAGATCAGAGACCAGAACCGAAAGTCCAAAGGCAAAGGCATTAAATAATTCCTAGGTCGATGGAATGATTGCTTGTGCTAACCGAATGTTTTCATGTGTTTGCTTGTGACACGAATGCAGACAACAATGAAGTGATGAGATGCAAAAAAAATTGTTTATTTATTGATTCTAGAAAATTGCACATCAACATTGTCATTGCTTGTAATACATAAGGACCATGTTGGAGCATTGTCTGCCTCCATGTCTGCTCGACCAACCAACTTTAGGGACGATTCATCAACCTCACTCTGCTTGGAAAAGCAGCTCGAAATTACATTCTCATTCAACCGACAAACAAAGTAAAACAAACATGCTTGCTTCAACCGAGTGTTCTGTTGAAGAATAATTTGTTTTTGCTCACGAAGGTGAATTTGACATATTTATTGATCCGTGCACGGGAAAGAGTAGACTAGAAAATCACAAGACAGAATCACAATCAATCAAAAGAATCAAAATACACTGAATAGCAATGAACAAGACAATACCCTGATCTACTCTTTCAAAGGTTTGGCAGAATAACATGGTTTTATACAGAGGGAAGAACAAAGAAACAGGCAGTGCTCATCGTCTAGTAGGAAGAAGGGGTCCCCATGCACCTCGTTGATATATTTTTCTAACTTCCATTTTTGGAATCCTCAAGGTGTCTAGTGAACGAAGTTTCATGTTCCCAAGACGAAATATTGTCCCATGGGGTCCGTTGGCTGCCATATTTGCGGCCATCTTAGATTTCCGATGAAAATCGATAATTGGCATAACTTTTGAACCAGACACCATACAGAGACAAATGCCCCCATTTTTCCGGCTAATTCTGGCCTGATGAATCGTTTGAGACGGTTATTTTCATGATTTAAACAAGTTTAATACAATAAAACTCGAAAAGTATGCAAAACATCAGTAAAATGTACACTCAAAATCTTGCCAGACGTCGAACTTCAAATATACCAAACTATAAGATGCCCATGCAGACTGGAAATGATAATAATTGTGAGTAATTAGGGTTAAATAAGACAATATAGCACACTATTAATTCAATAAATGGAAATAAGAAGGAAACTATGCCACTAATGTTCTCATCTTGCGCGACAGGTCAAGCTACAGAAGCGGTAAGCAATGTCATTTTTTCATCGCACTACTGTATATCTAATCATCGTCATTGAGTAGCTCCTCATAATCAATCTCTTGCTCCCTTTCGTCCTCTTCGTCCTCCTCCACCTCCTCAGCAGTTTTCTCTGCCAAGTCAATGAGGGAAGGAGGAAGGATGGGCGTTGGGGCCACACGACCACAAAGGCTGCAAGATACCCTCCTCCATCTTCTCCCAGCCTTGTCCAGGATCATAGGTCTTGGGGCACCAGAAGATCGTCTTGTCAGCTCGCTCGTAGTTGGCAAGGCGGTGGTTTACACGGTCAATGTGTTGGACAAGGTTGTCTCTACAAGGTGGTACCCGAGAGAGGTCCACCTTAGATTTGGTCGTGAGTTGCTCGTCCTCCCCCACCATCTGCTTCAGTATGATGCTGCGTACGGCATTGGCAGACTTTTCCCGGGCCTGGCCATACATCAGCCAAGTGAATGCCTCGATGTCATCCATCACCTCTGGTTTTACAGACCATTCATCACCGAGTTTTCTGAAAAAGATATAATGGTACATTGCAAAATCATGATGTTGTGGCGGACACAAAAGCTCACTGGCGTGGTGACATCATTCCGCGCACCAAGTGGGCGGTGGCCACGCCCGAGTGGTAGGCGTGGCCTCAGGATATACACCGGGCGCGCGGCCCGGAGCACAGCAGTGTTACAGTGAGCCCAGTCAATAAAGAACTCTTAAACCTACCGCGTTGTCCGCTTCCTCCTTGGTAGCAAGTAGTGCGCGTAACACCGCGCTTTAATGTAGTGTTAAGTATATTCAGCAATTACTTGATTTCCATGAAATACTACTGAAATTGAAATAAAGAAAACACTCTCATCTAAAGACTAAAGACATCTAAATACATTCCCAAGTACCTGGGGCGGCTCTGTAGCTTTTTCAGGGGTACGAACTTGCCCTTGAAGGCACTTGTTACATTTTCCCTGGTGAACATGTACAGGCCGAGTACCGTGGTGCAGTAGTCCGCTCCCTTCGATTCCGCAAGTTCACTGACGTTCACAATCTGGCGATGCTTTCCAGTCCCAGTATCGACGTAGATGGTGAGTGGGATGGAGTGAGTGTGATGCAGAAGGATCATGAAAATGTCAGTGTCTGGGGTCCTTACCACAGCCGACTTGTACCCCAGCTTGGCAGCATACTTGAGGTAGAGCACAACCCGGGTGTCTGTCTCCTCCTGGTTCGACTCCAGCTCATGGATCTCACGTGCCGTCACCTGAAACATGTGAATGTGCGAGTTTTGATTTTATGTTAAGGTACATTTTTTATCCTCGTTTCTCATGTCCGTCCGAACCTATTGAAACAGAGAATTAAAAATGGTGCCCTTACAGTGCTGAGCATTTGGTTAAAAAAAAAAGGCTCTGTTACGGATACCGGCCCTAATTATGGTGGTTCTTGTTCATGGTTGATTCCAGATGATGCTTCTTGTGGGTAGAAGGGTTAAAAGCGCTCCTGATTAAATGTGGCCGGTAATCGGATCGTGACCCGGAAGAGATAGGGAGTGAGGGAGAGGAAGCGGGAAAAGATCGTAAGGAGACGTGTTCTGATTGCAGCTCCGGACCGAGCAGTCAAACGTACCGGACAAGGGAACTTTGCCTCCTTGAAAAGAAGTCCGCGCGATAGGAGATCGCCGGATTGCTGCGGAGCCTGCGTAGTCGGGTATCCTCGTTGAGGTTGCCGAGTATCCTGTAATGTATCAGGCTGGGAAGACAGTTTGAGTGCACCATCGGTCGTTTATTGCGCAGCCCGGAAAAACCACAAGCCCCCAGTGTGGGCCCAGCTTCCTCTCCCAAGCCGTATGCCCCGCCTCTTTTATATCCACCTTCCGGTTTAATCCCATGCAATACATAACATCTCCCCCCACCTCCCATTAACAGTGAAAACCAATGTGAAAATAACAGTGAAAAGCATACCAATGCATACAAAAATACAGACATACAAAATTGCTAAATTGCAAATGCAAAATTGAATGCGAAAATAGAATTGAAATTGAAAATCGAATGCAAAATGCATACAAGAATATTAGCTACAAGTCGAGGCGAGTGGGCGCCTTTCGAACTCTGGATGATCGTCGGGGTGCAAAGCCGCCACACGGCTCCACTGGTGGTGCTGCAACAGCATTATGGGGTTCAGCTTCAGGGAGTGGTGCAAAGACGTCAAACGGCCCCACTGGTGGTGCTGCAACAGCGTTATGGGGTTCAACCTCAGGGAGTGGTGCAGTACTATCTGCGGCAACAATGTCGCTGTTCACAGGTTCAGGAAGTGGCGAGATATCCTTTGTGAAAATGACAGGATCACAGGACCGATACCGGACATGATCAAGGTGCCTCCGGACGACTCGATTGTCCTCTAGTTTGATAACGTAGGACAATGGTCCCTCATTTTTGTGAACCCGCCCTGGTAACCAAACCATTCCACGTCCAAAGTTTCTCGCAAACACTGGGTCCCCGATCTTTATAGAGCGCTGTACAGCATGTTTGTCATGGTGAAGTCTCTGTTTCCACTGATTTTGATACACAACCGACACCACATCTGTATGCCCCGCCTCTTTTATATCCACCTTCCTGTTTAATCCCATGCAATACATAAAGTATTGTTACCTGATACATTACATATCCTCATCTCCAAACCCGGGAGCGAGAGAAAGCCGTCTGCCATCTTCGCCACGCGCACAACCGGCAGTGACCAGGTTTTTGTGTCGTGTCGGCCGGGCGTTATTCTCTGGTGATTTGCCTAGTCATCTAGTTGCACCTATGTTGAATATCATGTGCATTGCATCTAGTTTGTCCCTATAGTCCTCCACAGTAGCCAATTCTCACCAGATATTCAATATTTCTCTCACAGCAATTGAGCATTCATAATGGATGGAACATACTCTGCTGTGCTTCATTAGATGTGAAACTTTCTTGTTTAATGTTATGTAACCAGACCTGTCAAATTGCAGAATCCTCCAGGAAGCGAAACAAACTAATCCCTGAACCCTTTTCTTCCATTGTTACACCCAAAATCCAAACAAAATAACATTTTGCTACATAACTATGCAAAATCCAAAAACACCTTGTCGACACTAGTGACCGTTTTTGTAAATTCTGGTTGTTGATGACAGCAGAATACTTCTGCAGAACATGCATAATGGCTTAACAGCGGACACTAGGTTTCCCCCCCCCCCCCCCACTTCTATTTTAGACCTCTAACATAATTTTTGAAAACCCTTCATTCAGCAGTCATTCTGTTGTTTTGTGTCACTGTGTGTGCATGGAGAAATGGAGAGATTTTCTCCAGTGAGCATGGAGAAAAGAAAGAAAACCAGAGAATTGTCTGAGGGGGTCAGACACATGATTGTAGCCAAGCATGGACAATCTCAAGGCTACAAGTCCATCTCCAGAGACCTTGAAGTTCCTGTGTCCACCGTACGCAATGTTATCAGGAAGTTTAAGGCCAATGGCACTGTAGCCAACCTCCCTGGACGTGGCCGCAAGAGAAAACTTGATCGAAGATTGCAGCGAAGGATTGTTTGAATGGTGGAGAAAGCACCTGGATCAACTGCCAAACAGATTCAAGATGACCTTCAGACAAAAGGTACGACAGTTTCAACTCGCATCATCCATCACCAACTCAATGAAAGGGAGTTCTATGAAACTCAGTTCTATGGTAGGAGAGCCAGGAGGACCCCACTGCTGAGAGAGACAAATAAAGCCCGATTGGAGTTTGCCAAAACATACCTGAACAAGCCAAAATCCTTCTGGGAGAATGTCCTGTGGACAGATGAGACCAAATTAGAGCTTTTTTCCCCTTCTTTTTTTGTATACAAGATCGATGCTCGTGAAAGAGCAAACATTAATCACACAAAAAATAAAACAGACACATAAAACATATAATAAGGGGAGCGGTAGACAAGATGGGGAGAGAGAGGAGGAAGCACACAAACACAACATTTGAGAGCAGGGACATCGGGAGATCTGTGGGAGGGAGAGGGCTTGGGGAGAGGAGGCGTGGGAAGAGGGGTGGGAGAAGTATAAAACACAAGGACACTGCAAGAACTTCCAGTAAAGAAGTTGGTATTTCAAAAAAGTGGATCTGGGGTGAATTAGCGGGTGTACAATTAACTGTCATACCCTTGGTAAAGCACATCATCTCTGTTTACAGAAAACAAAATGAAGCCTTTAAAGAAAAGAACACCTTACCTACAGTCAAACATTGAGGAGGTTCAGTGATGTTTTGGGGTTGCTGTGCTGCCTCTGGCACTGGGTGCCATGAATATGTGCATGGTATCATGAAATCAGGAGATTCCCAAGGCATTTTGGAGCGCAATGTTCAACTCAGTGTCAGAAAGCTGGGTCTCCGTCGAAGGTCATGGGTCTTTCAGCAGGACAATGACCCCAAACACACTTCAAAAGTAACCGAGGAATGGTTGAAGACAAAACGCTGGACTGTTCTGAAGTGGCCAGCAATGAGACCAGATCTAAATCCCATTGAACACCTGTGGGGAGATCTGAAAACAGCAGTTGGAAGAAGGCACACTTCAAATCTGGGAGAACTGGAGCAGTTTGCACAATAAGAGTGGGCCAAACTGCCAGTAGAGAGGTGTAGGAAGCTCATTCATGGCTGTAGGAAGCACTAGACTGCAGTTATTTTGTCCTAAAGCTGTGAGGTGTTAGAGAGGTTGTGCTGGTTGTTAGAGACGATAGTCATTCACGATGTAAACAATAACCAGGCTGACCAGTTCAGCCTCATCATCTTGCTTGGTCTGATTGTGCTCGGCCAATTAAAGCAATACAAACATGTGTTTAAAGAACCTGGGGTCAATAGGTATTCAAAATACAAAATTGTGAGGCATTCAAAATCCAAATCCGTCGGTATGAAGTGCAAAAACTCGACAGCATAGGCTGATTTGTTACAAGAAAACTCCATTATATTGAGTGAGTTGATGTACAATGAGTGTGCTTTCATCAAAACACATCTTTCTACTAAGTCATAATCCATCTTCAATTATTGTGACAAGGACAAAGGTACAAGGAGAAAAGGAAAATACAATGTACATGTAGTATTAAAATTGTTTTGCACATGTTTAGTTCGTGCCGTGTGGAAGGACCCCATGCTGAATATAATGTGCTGTGTGGTTGTGAACCGAGTGTTTTTTTGTGAAAAACATTTACTTGTTGCAAGCTGAATAATTACGACGTTAACATTTGAAGGGAGGGGAGGGAGGGTGGGTGGAAAGGGTGTGGTGAAGAAGAGAATAGGGAGTGGGGTGGAGGAGAGGGGGGAATGAATGAGTGTGATGGAGGGAGGAAGGGAAGAGGGAGTGAGTGGGGTGAAGGAGAGGAATGACTGGAGAAGAAGCGGTGTGTGGGCGAGACCACACACAGGGTTAGGACAACAGGCTAGCTAGGGTCGTAATTTGAGCAGGGCAGCACTGCTGATTTGATCCCAAAGACTTGACGACCTGAGCATCCCAAATTGATCAAGATGGTACTCGCTCTGCCAGATGGGCAGCAGTTCAGAAGAGAGGTCAGACTAGGTCGTTTGAATGTGGGATCGATTGGAGGGAGAGGGGTCGAGGTGATGGAGATTATGCAGAGAAGGATGTTGGAAGTGTTGTGTGTGCAGGAGATCAGATGGAAAGGGGACATGGTGAGGACTAGAACTAGAACAGCACTGGGTAGAGCACATACCTCCACCAGGGTGAACAGTTTATGTTTTATATCCGACTGATAGGCTAGATCTGGATTTAGACCTGAACCAAAATCGAATCGGCTTGTTCTTGTCACCTGACACTCATCCACCAAGTTTAGTCATAACTCGTCCACAACTCTTTTTAAAATATGTTATGTATCGCTTTTCGTCCGATCTCTCAATACAATGGTGAAAAATCACTTGAATATTAAATAATTATCGTATCCGAAACCATACTCGGATCTTCACCAAAATCGAATCCATTAGTCATTGTCACACACACAACCTGTCCACCAAGTTTTATTCAAATCCGTCCATAACTTTTGAGATATCCTGCTATATGTCGGTTTTAGCCCTATCTCCCAATGGTGGAGAATCACTTTAAAAATTCTAGTTGCCGGATCCGAATCTGGATCTTCACCAAAATCTAATCATTTCGTCCTTGTCACATACACTACCTCTCTGCCAAATTTCGTTCCAATCAGTCCACAACTTTTTGAAATATCTTGTTCACTGACAAACAAACCAACAGACAGGGGTAAAAACATAACCTCCATCCACCTTCGGTGGCGAAGGTAACAATATTCTATTTACTGTGAAAATTAAGAAGAAAAAAAAAGGAACCATCACTATTATTCCCAGAGATTGACAGAACAATATAGTCCATGGGCCAGGCCAGACATCAGTACCACTTGAGGTGGCAAATCTTCATTGGTGGCCAATGATTCGGACCACCCCTATGAGTAAGAAAATGTGATAACCTTTTCTTACAAGTAGATTGTCTTTTTCCAGCCCGTCACTTGTTTTTACATTTACCCTCTGTAGCTCGTGCTATCGTTTGGTAGTCCAGCCCCTGCCCCAAAAATGAGGACAGTGGAGAGAATGTGGCTCTGATGTAATAATGATTTCTATGATAAAATCTAAATTATAACAGAGAAGCACAATCATGATAGGGTAGGAAAACTTATTATTATTAATGCTTGTTCCAGATGTATGCAAATTTGCTTTCATATCTCACCATTCTCTTTATTTACTAAATATGTTTTTAATAATAAAGTTTATGAAATGGGTATATTCAAAGAGTTTCATGGTTGTGTTATGCAGGTGCTTCAATGAAAATAGCCACTGAGACAAGCAACACCTTGCTGCCACCAAAGCGGCTGCACTTAGATTGCCTCCTCCATTGCTATGATGAGAAAGGAGACAAGAAGCTGGTGTAGCGGTTACCGGAAGCATACACAATCACCTTGCACCGGCCGATGACGCAACCGGCGAGCGGTT
Source organism: Myxine glutinosa (assembly GCF_964187855.1). NCBI lineage: Eukaryota > Metazoa > Chordata > Myxini > Myxiniformes > Myxinidae > Myxine > Myxine glutinosa. Next base: position 71,390,836 of record NC_136267.1, read on the forward strand.
ACTTGTCCGGACTTTCCCGGACGTGTCCAGACTTGCCTTTCCCGGGCGAACACTTGACTTGCATACCACGCCCCGTTGAGAGGCGTGGCTTACCTATTTGCATGCTACGCCCCGCCTGAGAGGCGTGGCTTTTGTGTGTTGAACTTGACTTATAAATTGCCGCCCGTTCGATCGGCTGATTCAGTGCTTATGAGTTGAGCTAGAAATAAATAGCTCAGTGAAACTTCGTTCCTGGTGTCGTCCATTTTGTCCGGCTTTATCGTGAGAGCATAGCTCCACAATTGGTGACCCCTTTTCAAGAACATGGCGATGTAGTCATCTGTAGCTTTGAAGCTCCCTGGCTTTTGGGAATCGCACGCAGCCGTCTGGTTCGCCCAAGCGGATTCTCAATTCGCCCTGCGGAACATTACGGAGGACACGACGCGCTACCACCATGTGGTCTCCGCGCTCAACGCCTCCACTGCTGCCCGGGTCCTGAGCTTCCTACAGAACCCGCCGAACGCCGACAAATATGGCGTGCTCAAAGGCCTACTCCTCGGTGCGTTTGGACTCACGGAGTCCAAACGCACGCGACAACTGCTCGACCTCCCGGAGCTGGGTGAGGCCCGTCCATGCGAACGCATGGACCACATGCTTGCTCTACTCGGCGACCACAGCCCAGATTTCCTCTTCCGGGAGCTGTCCTCCGGCAGCTACCCGGGCAGGTACGATTAGCTTTGGCTAATTCGCCCATCACGGACCCTCGCGCCCTGGCCAAGGAGGCCGATAAATTTTTCTCGGCCAGGCGACACGTCGGAGTGGCCGCCTGGAACCCTGGGCCGACCGAGGCAATGCCCGCGCCACGACCGGCGCCACCACCGGCCGAGTTAGCACCACAGGCGGCAGCGGCCGCCGCGACGCCCCGTCGACCGAACCCGACGCGACCGACGGAGCCTCCACCAGAGCGGACCATGCGCTACTACCACGCCAGGTTCGGGCAGAAAGCCAGAACGTGCCGCCCACCGTGCACTTTCAGCAGGTCAAGAAATGACCAGGCCGGCGCTCGCTGCCTGCCATGAGCGTCGGCCATTCAGGCAGCCTTCTGTTTATTACGGACACAGCGTCCGGGCGGCGTTTTTTGTGCGACACCGGCGTTCAGCTGAGCATGATATCCGCAAGACAAACAGGCCGCGCTTTGCGGCCCGCCTTGGTCGCCACAAACGGCTCCTCCATCCGCACCTTCGGTTCGCGCAGCGTCGCATTCTGCTTCGAGGGCCAGCGCTTCAGGTGGGACTTCATCACGGCGAACGTACCCATGGCCTTGCTGGGTGCAGATTTTCTTTGCGCGCATGGGATTTTGGTTGACGTCAAACGGCATCGGCTCATCAACGCGGAGACCTTCAGCTCACTCGCTTGCTCATTGAGCAGCTCCGCACCAATCAAGCTAGCCTGCGCTCTCCCGGCCGCGGATGATTTCACCCGCCTACTCGCCGAGTTTCCCGCCCTCACGCAGCCGACGTTTTCGGCCGTCGCCGTCAAACACGGCGGCGAACACCACATCCCGACCACAGGTCCACCGGTCTACACCAGGGCTCATTGCCTCGACCCGGCTAAACTCGCCGTGGCGAAGGCGGAATTCGACGCGCCGGAGCCATTGGGCATTGTGCGGCGCTCAAATAGCACGTGGGCCTCGCCCCTGCACATCGTGCCCAAACCGGGTGGCGGATGGCGACCATGCGGAGATTACCGCCGCCTCAACGACGCCACCTCCCCCGACCGGTACCCGTTACCACATATACAGGACTTTTCCGCCCGTTTGGCGGGGCGGGTGATCTTTTCCAAGGTCGACCTCATTCGGGGCTACCACCAGGTACCCGTCCGGCCGGCCGACGTGCCGAAGATGGCGGTAATTACACCTTTTGGCCTCTTCGAGTTCATTCGCATGCCGTTCCGCCTTAAGAACGTGGCCCAGGCCTTCCAACGGCTGATGCACAGCGTGCTGCGCGACCTCACCTTCCTTTTCATCTACTTGGACGACATTCTCGTCGCCAGCACTTCCCAGGCGGAGCACCTCATCCACCTGCGCACGCTTTTTGAGTGCCTCGGCCAGCATGGCCTCATCATCAACCCTGCGAAATGCCAGTTTGGCGTAACGGCCGTCGACTTCCTGGGGCACTGCATCACGAAGCGCGGGGCCGTTCCACTGCTGAACAAGGTGGAGACAGTCACAAGTTTCCCGCGCCCCCGCTCCATCAAGGCCCGACAGGAATTTCTGGGAATGGTAAATTTCTACCACCGGTTCGTGTCTCGCGCCACCCAACTCATGCGCCCCCTGTATGAAGCCCTCCGGGGCAAGCTGGCCAAGCATGACGTCGCCTGGACCAAAGAGATGGACGAGGCGTTCATGGGCGCTAAGCTGGCCCTCGCCAACGCGACCATGCTTGCGCACCCGGCGCTCGACGCACCCATCGCCCTCACCATGAACGCTTCCGACTGCGCGGTGGGCGCCGTGCATGAACAGTGAGTGAACGGGGCTTGGCAACCGCTGGCCTTCTTCAGCCGACAGCTTCGCCCTAACAAGCGCAAGTAAAGCGCTTTCGACCGCGAGCTCCTCGGCCTTTACCTGGCCGTTCGCCACTTCCGCCATCTTTTGGAGGGCCGCCGTTCACGGCATTTGTGGACCACAAACCCCTGGTCTTCGCCATGGCCAAGGTTACGGAGCCGTGGTCGGCCCGCCAGCAGCGCCACCTCTCCGCCGTGTCCGAATTTACAACGGACATCCGGCACGTCGCGGGCAAGGACAACGCTGTGGCCGATTGCCTCTCCCGGTCCGGTGCGAACGCCGTCCACCTGGGTGTGGACTTCGCCCGCATGGCGGCCGACCAGACCGCCGACCCCACGGTGCAAGCCCTCCGGACAGCCGACACAGGCCTGCGGCGGTTGGCCGACGTCCCCTTCGAGCACACAGGCACAGTTCTCCTGTGTGACGTTTCCCTGGGCCAACCTCGCCCCATCGTGCCCACCGGATGGCAGCGGCACATTTTTGACGCCCTCCACGGCCTTTCCCACCCGGGCCGGAAAGCATCGCAGAAGCTCGTGGCAGCGAAATTCGTCTGGCACGGGCTCCGTAAAGACGTCCGCGACTGGGCCAATGCCTGTGTCGCCTGCCAGCGCGCGAAGGTCCACCGGCACACCCAGGCCCCGTTGGCACCATTCGACGTGCCCGCGCGGTGCTTCAACCACGTCAATGTGGACCTTGTGGGACCCCTTCCCTCCTCGCGGGGCTTCACCCACCTCCTCACGATGGTGGACAGGACCACCAGGTGGCCGGAGGCCGTCCCGCTGGCACCACCAACATCCGCCGACATAGCGCAGGCCTTCATTGGCACCTGGATTGCCCGTTTCGGCACCCCCTCAGACATCTCCTCCGAAAGAGGCCCGCAATTCACCTCCGAGCTTTGGGGCGCGGTCGCCCAGGCCTTGGGGGTCAAGCTTCACCGCACCACGGCCTACCACCCCCAAGCCAACGGCTTGTGCGAGCGGTTCCACCGCTCGATGAAGGCCGCTCTCAGGGCCAGCCTCCAGGACGACGGTTCGGCCGACAGGCTCCAGTGGGTCCTATTGGGCCTCCGAACGGCCCCTAAAGAGGACCTCCAGGCTTCCACCGCCGAGCTGGTCTACGGCCAGCCACTGTGCGTGCCGGTCGAGTTCATCCCTGACGCCACCGGCCCCTGGTCCGCGGCTCGCCAACGCTCGGTCCTCCAAGAGGCTGCCAGGAGATTCGCCCCCGTGCCCACGTCCCATCACGGCTGCCCCCAACCCCACGTCCCCCCAGCACTTTGCACTGCGGAGTACGTTTTTATCCGCAACGACGCACACCGGGGACCGCTCCGGCCGCCGTACGATGGACCTTTCCGGGTCCTGAAGAGGGACGACAAGTCGTTCATCGTGGACATCGGCGGCAAACCAGACCACATCTCCGTGGACTGCCTCAAACCGGCCCATTTGGACCTCGACCAACCTCCACGGCGGGGCCGTCCCCCGTCAACCAAGCCCCCCACCCGACCATCCGCCGCCACGCCACCTACCACCCCCACACGAATCACCAGGGGTCGTTTCGGCCGGGTCATCAAGACCCCCCTCAAACTGACTCTCGCGGTGCAGTGTTAATTCTGGTGGGGCGCATGCAGCGGTTACCGGAAGCATACACAATCACCTTGCACCGGCCGATGACGCAACCGGTTACTTGTCCGGACTCGCCCGGACGTGTCCAGACTTGCCTTTCCCGGGCGAACACTTGACTTGCATACCACGCCCCGTTGAGAGGCGTGGCTTACCTATTTGCATACCACGCCCCGCCTGAGAGGCGTGGTTTTTGTGTGTTGAACTTGACTTATAAATTGCCGCCCGTTTGATCGGCTGATTCAGTGCTTTTGAGTTGAGCTAGAAATAAATAGCTCAGTGAAACTTCGTTCCTGGTGTCGTCCATTTTGTCCGGCTTTATCGTGAGAGCATAGCTCCACACTGGTAACCCCACAGAGTTTGGACTCACGGAACACTTTACTGAATGCAGCAACGATAATAAACATGCTCCATTTTTGGACCTGGTGAAAGGCTTGACCGATGGAGATGTCCTTAAATTGCATTAAACTTAAAAACCTTAAATGTCCTTAAAGATGTCCTTAAAAACTTATTGATGCTATCAGCACAAAACAAGACAAGACAGGTGAATCTGAAGATGATGCCAGTACTAGGAAGTCATCCAGACAAGGATCAAGCTCGACATCTTTTCGATCAAGCTCGGTTTTTCAAACAATTAATTTTAATGATCAATCAGGTGCATACACAATGACTTCTGTATGGATACATTTATTAGTCATGCCAGACTTCACCAAATGGAAGATTTGTTTAGTGCTTGTCTGGCTTCTAGTGCAGAAAAACATTTGTCTGTTCTCAACACTTCTGACGCACATAAAAATGGGACAAGATGCAAGTGAAGACAACGTAGTTTGAGCAAAATTAGGAATAATTTGAAATAATAGGCAAGAATCTTGTCAATTTACATTTCAACCGTTTTTGATGGTTTCCTCAGGTGGAGGAGGGGATCTGAACTGCCGCTGATGGGCCTTTGAAAAAAATAATAGAAATATGAAACATTAATGCATTGATATCTTCATCAGTTGGATAACTTGTTCAGGAAAGGGCACAGAAGGAAATGCAATATGGGAACAGGTAATAGATGATAAGATAAATCAGGTGATTTAATCCAATAGAGGAGTTAAATTTCTTGTTATTTATCTTGCATGGCGATGACCATGCCAATAGGTTATCTTTCCCAGGAAAATAATAACTACCTCCCCAATTAAGGATATTCTCCTTCATCAAAGGAAGTATATACAGCAATGCCTAAAAAAAGATGAAGCACCAAAATTTTTTTGAACTTGACGTATTGATCTTGGGGTTGGCTGAGGTTTGCACCCATTATGTTCATACAAACTTCTCCAAAGTAATGAAGAGTGCCTTACCTGTTGAACAGTGTGCCGTTCCTGTTCTTGAGGCTCGTAGAACCCAAGATTACGGCGAAACTTCTGCCCCTCGTAGAACCCTGTAACACCGTGCTCTTTCTGTTGAGGCTGCAGAAACTCGTTCTGTTTATTCTGGTGTACCTCCCCTTGTTCTCTTTTTCCAAGCTCTTCACCATATTTCCTCTGCTTTTCCATTTTCTTTTGTTCTTCCTTTTCTTGTTGAATGTGTTTTTCTACCGTTCGTCTATGTCTCCGTTCTCTTCGTTTCTGTGCTCTATATTCACATTTTCCGTGTCTTTGTTCTTCCTCCTGTTCTCTTTGTCTTTCTTCCTTTTCGATTTCCCTCTGATTTTCCATTTTCTTTTGTTCTTCCTTTTCTTGTTGAATGTGTTTTTCTACCGTTCGTCTATGTCTCCGTTCTCTTCGTTTCTGTGCTCTATATTCACATTTTCCGTGTCTCTGTTCTTCCTCCTGTTCTCTTTGTCTTTCTTCTTCTTCTATTTCCCTCTGCTTTTCTTCCTGTTCAAATTCTCTCTGTTTTTCTTCCTGTTCTCTTTGTCTTTCTTCTTCTTCTATTTCCCTCTGCTTTTCTTCCTGTTCAAATTCTCTCTGTTCTTCCTCCTGTTCTCTTTGTCTTTCTTCTTCTTCTATTTCCCTCTGCTTTTCTTCCTGTTCAAATTCTCTCTGTTCTTCCTCCTGTTCTCTTTGTCTTTCTTCTTCTTCTATTTCCCTCTGCTTTTCTTCCTGTTCAAATTCTCTCTGTTTTTCTTCTTGTTCGATTTCTCTCTTTTTTTCCTCCTGTTCTATTTGTCTTTGTTCTTCTTCCCGTTCTCGTTGTATCTGTGCTCTTCGTCTCTGTATTCTTTTTTCATGTTCTCTTTGTTTCTGTTCATGTTCTCTTTGTCTCTGTTTTTCTTCTTGTTCGATTTCTCTCTGTATCTCTTCCTCCTCTATTTGTCTCTGTTTTTCTTCCTCTTCGATTTGTCTCTGTTCCTGCTCCAGTTGTATATCTCTCTGTTCGATTTCTCTCTGTTTTTCCTCCAGTTGTATATCTCTCTGTTCGATTTCTCTCTGTTTTTCCTCCAGTTGTATATCTCTCTGTTCGATTTCTCTCTGTTTTTCCTCCAGTTGTATTTCTCTCTGTTTTTCCTCCTGTTGTATTTGTCTCTGTTTTTCTTCCTCTTCGATTTCTCTCTGTTTTTCCTCCAGTTGTATATCTCTCTGTTCGATTTCTCTCTGTTTTTCCTCCAGTTGTATATCTCTCTGTTCGATTTCTCTCTGTTTTTCCTCCAGTTGTATTTCTCTCTGTTTTTTTCTCTGTTCGAATGCTCTCTGTTTTTCCTCCAGTTGTATATCTCTCTGTTCGAATGCTCTCTGTTTTTCCTCCAGTTGTATATCTCTCTGTTCGATTGCTCTCTGTCTTTCCTCCAGTTGTATTTCTCTCTGTTTTTTTCTCTGTTCGAATGCTCTCTGTTTTTCCTCCAGTTGTATATCTCTCTGTTCGATTGCTCTCTGTCTTTCCTCCTGTTGTATTTGTCTCTGTTTTTCTCTCTGTTCGAATGCTCTCTGTTTTTCCTCCTGTTGTATTTGTCTCTGTTTTTCTTCCTCTTCGATTTCTCTCTGTTTTTCCTCCAGTTGTATATCTCTCTGTTCGAATGCTCTCTGTTTTTCCTCCTGTTGTATTTGTCTCTGTTTTTCTCTCTGTTCGAATGCTCTCTGTTTTTCCTCCTGTTGTATTTGTCTCTGTTTTTCTCTCTGTTCGAATGCTCTCTGTTTTTCCTCCTGTTGTATTTGTCTCTGTTTTTCTTCCTCTTCGATTTGTCTCTGTTCCTGCTCCTGCTCTATATCTCTCTGTTCGATTTCTCTCTGTTCTATTTGTTTCTGTTTTTCTTCTTGTTGTATTTGTCTCCGTTTTTCCTCTTCATGCTTTTTCATCTGCTCTTCATGTCTTTTTCTCAATTCCTCATCCTCGCTTTTTCTCTGTTTTTCCTCTGATTTCTTCTGCCTTCCTTTCTCTTTTATCCATACGTCCTCATATCTTTGTTTGCCATCTTTTTCCTGCACTGCTTGCTCTCCGAGCTGAACTAATCGTGAATCCTCCTCTTCATTTAATTCCTGTATCACAACTACTTCCTCTTGTCGAACCTCCTTGAGCAATGACTGCTCTTTCTTTTCATTTTTGTTCTCTCAATTTTTCTGGCCACATCGAAAACTGCAAGAAATAAAGACAATTCTTGTCAATTCAAGAAAAATGCATGATTCTGGAAAAGAAGATAGGCATATTCCAAGTGTGTTGCATTATTATGGGATATAAAACATTAATCCTGGAGGTGTAACTTAAATAGGGTTAAAAGGATGCATGTGTAATTATGAAACCAAAACATAAAACAGGCAAATACTTTATCGAGGAACAAAAAAGGGAGAAGCCTTTGTGAAGATGAAAAGGTTTGGAAGAAGTAAACTTTATCAGATTTCCCTTTGAGAGGCTCAAACTTTAAAAGTTAAAGGTTAAGTGTTTTGAATTACGTGGTGGTGAGGTGTTTTTTAATTACATGGTGGTGAGGTGTTTCTATTTACGTGGTGGTGAGGTGTTTTTATTTATGTGGTGGTGAGGTGTTTTTTTCATTACGTGGTGGTGAGGTGTTTTTTAATTACGTGGTGGTGAGGTGCTTTTTAATTATGTGGTGGTGAGGTGCTTTTAATTATCTTCTTTCTAAACGTCATCATACTTAACTTAAACGTGATGAACAGGCACATTCAGCAGCATAATTCAACAAAAAGGTGAAATGATGATTGACATTTGTGATGGATTTTGATTTGGAAGTAATTGCTTTTCTATTATATTTGCCCTCATTTCAAATATGTTAATCTTTATTTTCGCTTGAGAATGCTGGGTATACTTTACTTGGTGTACAAATACAATGCCACCGCGGCCTCATGCGGGGGTGTGGGGGACTTGGAAAGGGACGTAAATTCTCCATGTAAATGTGTACCGTATAGCGCCACCTGGTGTTGGTGGCAGAGGGGATTACAAATTTATTTTTTGCAACCACAACCACGGTAACAATTTTCTTCACAATCACGACCACATAAGTTTTAGGAGTAGTTCAGTGACAACACAGACTGCCCAGATATGTAGACATATAGATAGCTGACTGTACCTGAGTTGCTGTTTTGTCATGGTTTACACCAATCATAACACAAACAATTATTTTGTGCAAATGTATTTGTAATACAAGTGATATTACATTATATAAACAATTGAAGTTAAAGATTTAAGTTTAAAAATAAGAAATTTCCCAAAAATTTTTTAAAACGTATTTTTTTTTTTTTCAAACATTTTCGAAACATTACATGCTTAGGACATACCCACGGGAGAGGTTGGTGCATACCAGAGGTTTGGTATGATTTCACAAAAGTTTGAGGGAGTAGTTCAGTGACAAGACAACACAACACAACACAGACACTGCACAGATATATATATATATATATATATATATATATATATATATATATATATATATATATATATATATATATGTATATGTATATATATATATATATATATATGTATATGTATATATATATATATATATATATATATGTATATATATATGTATATATATATATATATATATATATATATATATATATATATATATATATATATATATATATATATATATATATATATATATATATATATATATATATATATATATATATATATACTAGCTGAGGTACCCGGCTTCGCCCGGGTTGAATAAGAATAAGACAAATATATGATGAAAAGAACATGTATATTTTTAGAGCAATATCACAGTGCATTTCCTACATGACGTTTTGTTAATTTTCAATTTCTCAAAACCTCTTGGTATACAACATTTCTGGTTTTCTTACTTGGTGCCAAGACATAAAGATTGCTTGGTTTTCCAACCCTCGAGCAGCCCACGTACAGCTGGCCATGGGAAGTACCCGGCATTGCCGGACGGGGGGAAGGGAGGGCAGGGGGAAGGGGAGGGGAGGGGAACGGGGGGGGGGGGGTGGGGAGGAGAGGGTGGGGAGGGGAGAAGAGGGGGAGAGGGGAGAAGAGGGGGGAGGGGAGAAGAGGGGGGAGGGTGAGAAGACGGGGGAGGGGGAGGAGGAGAGGAGAGAAGAGGGGGAGGGGGAAGGGGGAGGGGCAAGGGGGAGGGAGGGGGTAGGGAGAGGGGAGAAGGGGAGGGGGGTAGGGTGGAGGGGGAGAGGATAGGGGGAAAGGGAGGGGCATGGGGGGAAGGGAGGGGGAGGAGAGGGGGGGGAGCGGAGGGGGGAGGGGAGAAGGGGAGGGGGTAGGGGGGAGGGGAGGGGATGGGGCAGGGGGGAAAGGGAGGGCCATGGGGGGGAAGGGAGGGGGAGGGGAGGGGGGAGGGGAGGGGGGGAGAGGAGTGGAGGGGGAGGGGGGAGGGGGAGGGGGGAGGCAGAAAGGGGGGAGGGGGAGGAGGAGGGGAGGGGGGAGGGGGAGGGGAGGGGGTAAGGAGGGGGAGGGGAGGGGGAAGGGGGGGAGTGGAGGGGGAGGGGGAGGGAGAAAGGGGGGAGGGGAAAGGGGGAAGGGGGAGGGGGAGGGGAGAAGGAGAGGGGTTAGGGTGGAGGGGAGGGGGAGGGGGAGGGGGGAGTCGAGTCGGAAGTCATTGTCATCAATTGAATGTCGCATTTATTTTTTATTCCCTGTCAAATGGCATTGGTCCTGCATTCCGAAACCGGAAGTCGGAAGTCATTGTCGGCAAAGTTGAAAAATTAACGTTACGAAATATGCTGATGACGTCATAATTTTAAAACCCGAAGGTTTTTAAAACATTTAAGGTGTGCTGTAGTTGCTCTGGGACGTACTGATTCCGAATATGAAGTTGAAAAATTAACGTTCCGAAATACGCTGATGACGTCATAATTTTAAAACGCGACGTTTTTTTTTTAGTTGAGATTTTATTCGAATTCGAATCCCATTAAATTTCAACTGTTGGAAACAATAATTATTTCAATTTCCAACAGTTGAAATAATTATTGTTTCCAACAGTTGAAATTTAATGGATTTCGAATTCGAATAAAATCTCAACTACCGTTTCTTCGTTCTTGGCGCGAAAAAATGGCACGCATTTTGTCATTATGTGCGACTTTACGTCACTGCTACGGACGTGAAAACATTTGTTTTCCTTTAAAATATATTTAAAATAAATACAATAGTACATAAATTAACAATAACTAAAAAACAATTTAAAATACAATAAAAAGCACATTGAAAATATATAAATATGTATGTACAGTATACTGTACGTACGCGCAACCGCGGGATCGGAAAGGGGCAATAGCGCCGCCACAAACTACACCATGGAATTGCAGCTGGCGCGGTTTTTTAAACCATTGATATTAAAATAAAACGTAGCCTATAACCACCAGGATTTTATGCTGATTCCGAATCTGTGTCTAAAACTTTTCTCCGATGTGTAGTTCTTGAGTTATAAGCGGACATCCAGACAGACACACACACACACACACACAGACACTCCTCCTTTATATATAGATACTAGGACGTGCCCGTACGTGCGTGCAAAAAAGCATGCGTGCAAACAACAACAAAAAAAAACTTTGAAACCACGTGGCAGTAACGACCACAGAACCCCCCCCCCCCCTCTATTTACATGAAATGGTTTGGTTCATTCGCAATGACCACAGAACCCCCCCCCCCTCTATTTACATGAAATGGTTTGGTCCATTCGCAAAGCCAAAGCGAACGGCGAACGGCTAAATCGCCATAGCTCGGTAACTGCTTCTCCGATTAATTTCAAACCTTGAAAAGGCACATCCTCGGGTCCCCAGCAATATACCTGGCAAGTTTCAAGTATATCGGACCGGTAGTTGTCGAGAAACAGCGGTCACAGACAAACACACAGACACACAGACATTCACACAGAGATTACTGGAATTATAGATAGATATAAGATATATATATATATATATATATATATATATATATATATATATATATATATATATATATATATATATATATATATATACACACTACCGGTCAAAGGTTTTAGAACACCTCAATTTTTCCAGTTTTTAATTGAATTTTAAGCAATTCAAGTCCAGTGAATAACCTGAAATGGTACAAAGGTAAGCAGTAAACTGCTAGAGGTTAAAAAAAAAAAGTTTAGGTGAGATAAAACGGGAAAATAATGTAAATTGCACAGTTATATTGTAAAAAAAGGCCTTCTTCAGGGAACAAGTAATGGGTTAACAACTTACAGCTGTCCTGCAGCAATGTAAGTAAATTAAGCCTTGAAAGTTGATGCAAACAATTCCTACAGGTGTCCCAACCTCTGCTGATTACTTGATTACAAACCCCCGGTTTGTATAAAAGCAGGATTGGAACAGACTGTTATTACACCCTCTGAAGCATTATTTGGACAATATTGCACTGCAGGAAGTAGTATATTGGAAACTGGAGGAAACTCTGACAGGAAGAGATCTGGCAGACCCAAAGCCACAACAGAATCAGAAGACAAGTTTCTGAGAGTCAACAGCTTGCGTGATAGGCGGATCACATGACAACAGCTTAACACTGGTCGAAGTAAGCAAGTCTCAGTTTCAACTGTGAAGAGAGGACTTCGAGCTGCAGGTTTGACAGGTCGAGTGGCAGTAAGAAAGCCATTGCTAAGATGGCAAAATAAGAAAAAGAGGCTTGCCTGGGCCATGAAGCACCGCCAGTGGACTACTGAAGACCGGAAGAAGGTCTTATGGACCGATGAATCAAAATTTGAAATCTTTAGTTCACCACACAGGGTTTATGTATGCCGTCGAGTAGGTTAAAGGATGGTTCCTCAATGTGTGACACCAACTATCAAACATGGAGGAGGAAGCGTGATGGTCTGGGGCTCTTTTGCTGGATACAGTCGGCGACTTGCACAGAGTGACTGGCACCCTGAACCAAAAGGGCTACCACAGCATTTTGCAGCGCCACGCAATACCCTCTGGTATACACCTAATTGGTCAGGGGTTCATCCTACAGCAAGATAATGACCCTAAACATACCTTCAGGCTTTGTCAAAACTACCTTCGAGGAAAAGAACAAGACGCTAGGCTTCAAATCATGGAATGGCCAGCACAGTTTCCAGACTTAAACCACATTGAGCTGGTTTGGGATGAACTGGACAGAAGGGTGAAAGCAAAGCAACCTGCAGGTGCAACACATTTGTAGGAACTTCTGCAACAGTGTTGGGAAGAACTTCCCGAACAATATTTGATTTATATTGTGGAAAGAATGCTACGAGTGTATTTGGCGGTTTTATCTGCAAAAGGTCGCTACTTTGCCGAGTCAAAAATTTAAATTAAATTTTGTTAAACAAAATGATTCTGTGATTTCTTTTTTATTTCCAACTAGCAGAAGTACCCGGCATTGTCGGGCGGGGGAGGAGAGGGGGAAGGGGAACGGGGGGGGGAGGGGAGGAGAGGGGGGGTCTGGGAGGGGGGAGGGGGTAGGGGGAGGGGGGAAGGGGTAGGGGGGAAAGGGAGGGGAAGGGGGAGGGGGGAAGGGGTAGGGGGGAAAGGGAGGGGAGGGGGAAGGGGAAAGGGTAGGGGGGAAAGGGAGGGGGAGGGGGAGGGGGAGGGTGGAAGGGGAGGGGGGAGGGGGAGGGGGAGGGTGGAAGGGGAGGGGGGAAGGGGAGGGGTAGGGTGGAGGGGGAAAGGGAAGGAGGAGGAGGGGAGGGGAGGGGGAAGGGGAGGTGAGGAAGGGGAGGGCCAGTCAACAATGACGTTGCAGTTCTCATGGGAGGAGAGCAGCACAACAATCGCGACATCGTCCTGCATGTTCGCAACAACAGCACGAAGCGGATTTTGGAGACTCACCGATCCTGTGACGCCCTCCAGTACCGGTGTTGCCGGGCGGGGGAAGGGAAACCCATACATTCCCAAACCGTACATTCGCCCTCTCGACTCAAGCTCACTCGGACAAAAGCCTCGCACAAATTACACCGTGAATTTCTCCCAGTCGATGTCAGAGACTGGTAGACAATTATAAGAAACGCCTACTTGAGGTTGTTTCTGCCAAAGGGGGCAATACCACCGATTAGAGCCAAGGGTGTACTTAATTTTTCCACATGCGAAATTTGCATTTATGTTTATTTAAATTATACAATGGACTACAAAATGTAAATGTTTCATGATATTTGTTACATTATATCACCTTTATCTCTCAATATTGTTGAAATGAAGATCAAATAGCTCTATGTTGAAATATGTTGAAAAAGTCAAAACATTACATGGGGTGTACTTACTTTTTCACGTGACTGTGTGTATATATATATATATATATATATATATATACTGTATATATATATATATATATATATATATATATATATATATATATATATATATATATATATATATATATATATATATATATATATATATATATATATATATATATATATATATATATATATATATATATATACAGACTTGGCATTTAATATGGAATATTTCTTTTGTGGGGGTGAACTTACTTTTCAAGATGACTTAGAACCAAAAGTTCATTGGAATTATGTTGAAATTATTCTAGATTTTGTTAATGTGACCTTTAAAAGAAACAAAAACCACATTTGACATTTCGAAGCAAATAAAGTGATCCTTGAAAGTGATGTAAAGTGATATCGAACTCAATTCACGGACAGTACTGTGTTAAACTTCTGTACGTTTTCCAGAAGTATCTCTTTATTTTGCACATTAGCCAAAAAAAGTTTCAACAAAAACAAAAGCTAAATTATGACTGGGATTACGGACAGTAAAATTACAGTTCAGTACTTCGTGTAACCCCCACCAGCATTCAGGAGAGCACGTATACGTCGAGGCATGCTGTTCACGAGATTTGCCAAGGTTTGGACAGGTATCGCTTGCCATGCAGTGACAATAGTCTGCTGCAATTCACGCACAGAGGTCGGCTGCTGGTCCAAGTGGTCGATTTGACGCGTTAATTGTGCCCACAGGTTCTCTATCGGATTCATATCCGGGGACGTGGCAGGCCACTCCATATGCTCTACACCACGGTCAGCAAGAAAGTGTTGGATCATGCGAGCACGATGAGGCCGTGCATTGTTATCTTGGAAGACAAAGTTTCCTCGAAAGGCTGCACGAGCAAATGGAAGCAATGTTTCTTCCAGAATGACTCTGTACTTGAACTGGTTCAGGTTTCCATTCAGAACAACCAGGTCAGTTTTGCCCCCTGCATGAAAAGCAGCCCAAACGGTCATGCCACCACCTCCAGCTTGGACTCTTGGCACTATACCAACTTCGTTGTGGGCTTCATTCACTTGTCTGTGCACTCGGACGCGGCCATCTTGACGAGAGACCAGAAATCTTGACTCGTCACTGAAGGTCATGTGATTCCAGTGTCCTGGCTGCCATTGACGGTGCTCTCTGGCCCACTGCAATCTGCGCTGGCTGTGTTGTCTAGTCAGGCGTGGCTTTCTCAGGGGACGCCTGGCACGAGAGCCTGCTTGAACCAGTCGTTGGTTGACGAGCCTTCTGGATACAGGCACATTTGTCAGTTGCTGGCACTCAGCTCGAAGCCGATTAGCTGACTTGGTACGGCCATTGCAGACTAACCGGTGCAGCTGGCGATCATCTCTCCTTGTGGTTCTGCATGGACGTCCTGGCCTCGGTATTGGAGTATTGACACTCTCTGAGCATTTCGTTTCAGGATCTTTGACACCTGACCTTGAGTGATGCCATACTGCCGAGCAATAGCACGCTGTTTCATGCCAGAATTTCGTAAAGCCACCACTCCATGACAAACAGCATTGTCAAGTTGATGGACCATCTCCAGAGGAAGCGGCAATAACTTTTGTAGACGTGCAGCAGTTGTTTTCCACTAATACAGAACGCAACAACCCTTATATACCCGATTGTGAAGCCAATCGTCAAATGTACCTGTCCTTACATTTTGTCACGCCACCTGTGATATAATCCTGTTATTGACTTCTTGCTGCGAAAGATAATGAGTGACATGGTTCTTTCATCAAAGACATCACCGAAGGGTAAAAGAAACTCACCGGATTGATATACTGAGTTCAGAAAGTAAACCCAAGTCAAGAAAAAAAAAAAATCCATAATAAATGCCAAGTCTGTATGTATATATATATATATATATATTGTTGCGGATATGAGGATTGTTTTTTATGGTGTTGTATTGTATAGTAAATTGTTGTAAATATCACCCTCTGTAAAATGTAATGATTCCTTGTAAATACCTCCGTAGTGTAAAGGTCAAAGGGCGTCCCATAATTAGTCCAAAAGCATACACGTCAGCCAATCATAGAATACCCCTGTTCAATAGCTTATATCTTATTATGTGTTTTAGAGTAAGGCCTTGTCTTCCATTAGAATGACACTCCATTGCACCGAATTGTCAATTAAGAATAGCTCCCCTTCAATAAATCAATTTCCCAGCCAAACTCTCCATCTGTGGGTAAAGCAGTTCACAAGCATGGGGTGCACGCCCTCTCAATTCGCTGCTATAGTGAAAATGTGCTCCGTGCTCTGTTTGAACAGGAGGGGCAGGGTCGCCAGGGAGAGGCAAGCCCAGGGCGCGCCACGAAGGGCGGGGCTGTGCAGCCCCATGCCCAAATAAGGAAACAAGCCCGTGGCTCACCACGAGGGGCGTGCCGTCGGCGCGATGCCCAAATAAGGAGACAAGCCCGTGGGATTACCATACAAGGTCACGAAACAGAGCACGAGGGAGAGGGCGATACCGAAACCGAAGAGGGCGTGTCAGACCCGTGCTAACGGTATGCGAGAAGGGTGCGAAGATCGCAGATGAGCTTTTACTGAGATGAGGAGATGAGCTGGAGAGAAGTGAGAGAAAGGCTGAGCTGAGCTGCGTGGAGAGGTACACGAAAAGGAAGGGTCCAAGAGAAAGCCGAGGAGCTTTTACGAAGCAAGCTACACGAGAGATACAGCAGAGGAGTGCAGCCCCGTTTCAACCAGCCGCGTGAAGCCCTGACGGTGTGCGCTGTAAAGCGGCTTACAAGGAGCCGCCGGCTCCCCGCTTCCCGCCCGGAGTGGACCTGCTCGCTGTGCCCTGTGATCCCACCTGCTCATCCCTCCGAGTCCAAGCCATTCCTGCCTGCAAGTTCCCCATTTGCCTACGTGAGTTTGTTCTGTTCGTGCTGTCCTGGGTAGTAAACTAAGTCTGTATAAGCTAGTAATTTTCACTGTGTCACCTGCGTTTTCATGTCCGCTGTAAATACCCGTGACTGCTCTTTTTGCGTATGTGTGTGTAAATAATAATAAACCTTGTTACTCTTCTGTACGTCTTCTTCTTCCTCTTTGCATTCGGTCGCTTTAGAGTTTTCCAGATTGAGTAGCTGTGGCGCGATACGGCCAACGTTTGGGTAAATCGGGTTTTAGTCAGGGAACAACTGTTCGGCCACGGTTATACCTCCGCTCGGTAAAAATAACATCCTAATCCGCAGACCGTAACAATATATATATGTATAATGTATATACAGTGCCTACAGAAAGTCGACACCCACTTTCAAAATTTTCACCTTTTGTTGCCTTATAGCCTGGAATTAAATTACATTAAATCAGCCTTTTTCACCTTTATTTACACATTGTAACCCACAACTTCAAAGTGAAAAAATTGACAGAAATTTCAGAAAATTAATTTAAAATAAAAATTAGTATACTGAAGCGCGGTGTTACGCGCGCTACTTGGTTGCAAGGAGGAAGCGGACAATGCGGTAGGTTTAAAGAGTCTTTATTTCAGAGCTCCACTGTAACACTGAAGCGCTTCTGGCTGCGTGCCCGGTGTATATCCCGAGGCCACGCCTACCGCTCGGGCGTGGCCGCCGCCCACTTGGTGCGCGGAATGATGTCATCATGCCAGTGGGCTTTCGTGCCCGCCACACGCCCCCCCCAGAATTCCCGCGCACCTGGAGGGCCAGTTTGCGGGGCAAACGGATGACCCGGCCGAAGCGCCCTCTGGCGACCGGCGGCGTCCGGGGTACATGGCTGCCAGCTGGGATGCCTCCGGCTGTACCCGGGATGGGTGCCGGACCGGGGGGCGGCATGCCGGCGGGGCTGGGCTGTGCCAGGGGTCCGCCCGCAGGGGGGCGGCCTCGACACGGGGGCCGAGCCACCGGCGGTGGGTGGTCCATGTCGAGGTGGGCCGGCTTGAGGCGATCCACTGAGACGCGGTCGGGAGTACCGCCAATGTCCAAGGTGAAATGTTTCACCCTGGTCTCCAGCATGCGGAAAGGCCCGTCGTACGGGGGCCGCAGTGGTGTCCGGTGGGCGTCGTGCCGGACGAAGACATACTCCGCGGTGCGAAGCTCCGGGGCGACGTGCATGGGTGGGTGCCCGTGGTGCGCCGTCGGCACCGGGGCGAACCTCCGGGCGGTCTCCTGCAGCGCGGAGCGCTCCTGCGCCGCGGACCATGGTGCCGTGGGGTCGGGGAGGAACTCGCCCGGCACCCGCTGCGGTTGTCCAAAGACCAACTCCGCCACGGATGCGCGCAGGTCATCCTTGGGCACCGTCCGGAGGCCCAGCAGGACCCAGGGAAGCCTGTCGACCCAGCCGCCGTCGCGGAGGGTGGCCCGGAGCGCGGCCTTCAACGAGCGTTGGAACCGCTCGCACAGGCCGTTGGCCTGGGGGTGGTAGGCCGTGGTCCGGTGCAGCTGGACCCCGAGCCCCCGCACGACCACGGCCCAGAGCTCCGAGGTGAACTGGGGGCCGCGGTCAGACGAGATGTCCGAGGGGGCGCCGAACCGGGCGACCCAGGTGGCGATGAACGCCTGCGCCATGTCCGCCACCGTCGTCGCCGCCAAAGGCACGGCCTCCAGCCACCGGGTGGTGTGGTCCACCATGGTAAGGACATGGGTGAAACCCCGCGAGGGGGGCAGAGGTCCCACCAGGTCCACGTGAACGTGGTCAAACCTGCGTTCCGGCACCGTAAACGGGGCCAATGGGGCCTGGGTGTGCCGGAGCACCTTCGCGCGCTGGCACGCGAGGCACGTCCTGGCCCAGCCGCGGACGGCCTTCCGGAGGCCATGCCAGACAAACCTGTCAGCGACCAACCTCTGGGAGGCCTTCGTGCCCGGGTGGGACAGGCCGTGGATGACGTCAAAAACCTGGCGCTGCCAGCCCGCGGGCACGATGGGGCGAGGCCGCCCGAGGGAGACGTCACACAAGAGGGCCGCGCCCGCGCCGTCGAATGGCACCTCGGTGACGCGGAGGCCCGTGACGGCGGTCCACAAGGCCTGGACACCGGGGTCGGCGGCCTGGTCCGCCGCCATCCGGGCATAGTCGATGCCAAGGTGGACTGCATGGGCGACGGACCGGGAAAGGCAATCCGCCACCGGGTTGTCCTTTCCCGCGACGTGCCGGATGTCCGTCGTGTACTCGGACACGGCCGAGAGGTGACGCTGCTGCCGGGCCGACCACGGCTCGGTGACCTTGCCCATCGCGCAGACCAGCCGCTTGTGGTCGACGAAGGCCGTGAACGCACGGCCCTCAAGCAGATGGCGGAAGTGCCTGACCGCCAGGTGAAGCCCGAGCAACTCGCGGTCGAAGGTACTGTAACGGCGTTCGGGCGGGCGAAGCTGCCGGCTGAAGAACGCCAGCGGTTGCCAGGCACCACGCACCCATTGCCTGTGCACCGCGCCCACCGCGTAGTCCGAGGCGTCGGTGCTGAGGGCGATCGGTGCATCGGGCGCCGGGTGCACGAGCATGGTGGCGTTAGCCAAGGCGAGCTTCGCGCCCGCGAACGCCGCATCCATCTGCTCGGTCCAGGTAACGTCACTTTTGCCCGGCTTCCCTCGGAGGGCCTCGTGGAGGGGGCGCAGGAGCTGGGCGATGCGGGGCAGGAATCGATGGTAAAAGTTTACCATGCCCAGGAACTCCTGGAGCCCCTTGATCGTGCGGGGGCACGGAAACCCCTTCGCCGCCTCCACCTTGGCCGGTAGGGGGACGGCCCCGTGCCTCGTGACGCGGTGCCCCAAAAAGTCGATGTCGGCGACACCGAACCGGCACTTAGCGGGGTTCAGGATGAGGCCATGCTGGCCCAGGCGTTCGAAGAGCGTGCGGAGATGGTGAAGGTGCTCTTCGCGGGACGCGCTGGCGATGAGGATGTCGTCCAGGTAGACGTACAGAAAATCCAAGTCGCGCAAGATGCTGTCCATAAGTCGCTGGAACGCCTGAGCCGCATTTTTCAAACCGAAGGGCATCCGAAGAAACTCGAACAGTCCGAATGGTGTGATGACCGCCGTCTTCGGGATGTCCTCCGGCCTGACGGGGACCTGATGGTAGCCGCGTATGAGGTCCACCTTCGAAAAGAAGGACATGCCCGCCAACCGGGCGGAGAAGTCCTGTATGTGGGAGACGGGGTAGCGGTCGGGGGTGGTGGCGTCGTTGAGGCGCCGGTAGTCCCCGCACGGTCGCCATCCCCCGCCGGGCTTGGGCACGATGTGGAGCGGCGACGCCCAGGCACTCTCGGAGCGCCGCACGGTGCCGAGACGCTCCAGCGTAGCGAACGCCGCTTTTGCCATTGTCAGCTTCGTCGGCTCGAGGTGGCGTGCCCGGGCGTAGCCCGGTGGCCCGGCGGTGGGGATGTGGTGTTCCACCCCGTGCTTGACGGCCCCCGCCGAGAAGGTGGGCCGCATCAGGGCCGGGAAGCTGGCGAGGAGGCGGGTGAATTCATTCGTTGCCGGAAGCGTACAGATGAACCTGGCCGGAACGGAACCGCTCAGCAAGCCGCTTGGCAAGCCGCTCGATGAGCTGCTCTGTGAGCTGCTCAACGAGCGGGGCAGCACGCAAGCGAGCGAGCTGAACGTCTCCGCCTGCACAAGCCTTCTGCGTTTTACGTCCACCAACAGTCCATGAGCACATAAGAAGTCCGCGCCGAGCAACGCCATGGGCATGTCGGCTGTGACGAACGACCACCGGAAAACCTGCCCTCCGAACCGCAGAGAGAGACAGCGTTTTCCGTACGTGCGTATGGACGTACCATTGGCTGCAAGCAGCGCGGGACCCCGGCCCGCGGTTTGCTTGTCGGACGTACCGGCAGGAACGACACTCACCTGCGCTCCCATGTCGCACAGGTAACAGCGCCTGGACAAGGTGTCCGTTATATACAGGAGGCTGTTTGAATTGCCGACGCTCAAAGCCGCCACCGAGCGTCGGCTCGCCCATTTCCCGACCTGCCGAATGAGCACGGCGGGCGACACTGTCGAGCCTCGTGGCCGAACTTGGCGTGGAAGAAACACCAGGTGGGCGGCTGCGGCGGCGGAGGCCGCGGTTTTCTTCGCGGCGGCGGTGGTGGTGGATCAGGGACAGCCCCGGGAGCCGCGACGGCCACGGCAAAACTCGCCTGCGTGTCCAAAGCCGCGAAGAACCTGTCGGCCTCTGCGGCGAGAGCCCAGGGTTCCGTTGTCGTAGAACCAGCCAACGCGAGGCGGACTCGTGCCGGCAGCTGGCGTTGAAATAATGCCCAGAACAGAGCGGTCGGGGTTTCGTCGCCCATCAGCGACAACATATGGTCCATGCGAACCGATGGTCACGTGTCACCGAGCTCGGGGAGGTCCAAGAGGCGGTCGGCTCGTGCGTCCACCGTGAGGCTGAACATGGCGAGGAGGAGGCGCTTGATCGCCTCGTACCTGTGGTCGTCCGGCGGGTTCCTCAGGAAAGACGCGACTCGGGTAGCTGTGGCGGGCCCGAGGGCGGCGACGATGTGGTAGTATCGCGTCGCGTCACCCGTGATGCGCCGAAGCTGAAACTGGGCTTCAGCCTGGACGAACCAGACCTCAGCTTGGGCCTCCCATAACTCAGGGAGTTTCACCGCGTTGTTTGCCATGTTGCTATGGCGGGTTCCGGTGGTCAGCGGCGGCTGACCAGAATGTCGGAGGTCACCAATGAAGCGCGGTGTTACGCGCGCTACTTGCTTGCAAGGAGGAAGCGGACAACGCGGTAGGTTTAAAGAGTCTTTATTTCAGAGCTCCACTGTAACACTGGAGTGCTTCCGGCTGCATGCCCGGTGTATATCCCGAGGCCACGCCTACCGCTCGGGCGTGGCCGCCGCCCACTTGGTGCGCGGAATGATGTCATCATGCCAGTGGGCTTTCGTGCCCGCCACAATACCTTGGTTGGATGAGTGTCCACCCCCCTGAGTTAATAATTGGTGGAAGCACCTTTGACAGCAATTGCAGCTGAATATTTTGGGATAGGTCTCTACCAAGTTTGCACACCTTGATTGGGCAATATTTGCCCATTGTTCTAAACAAAACTTTTCAAGCTCAGTCAGGATGCGTGGGAAGCATTAGTGGACAGCAATCATGAAGTCATGCCACAGATTTTAGATTGGATTTAGGTTGGGGCCCTGACTGGGCCACTCACAGACATTTATCTTTTTGTTCCTTAGCCATTCCAGTGTAGCTCTGGCTGTGTACTTCGGGTCGTTGTCATGCTGAAAGGTGAATTTCTGTCCCAATTTCAGCTTTCTTGCAGAGGGCAGAAGGTTTTTCTGTGGGATGTTTTTGTATTTTGCTCCATCCCTTTTCTCTTCTATTCTGAAAGTGCCACAGTTCCTGCTGATGAGAAACATCCCCATAACATGATTCTGTCACCACCGTGCTTCATAGCAGGCATGTTGTTCTTTGGGTGATGTGCTCTGTTGGGTTTGCGCCAAACGTAACGTTTTGCATTTAGGCCAAAAAGTTCCATTTTGGTTTCTTCAGACCACAAGATTTTTTTCCACATGGTTTCGGAATTTCTAGAGTAGTTTTTTGCATACCTCAAACAGGACAAGGTGGACCTTTTTGAGTAATCACTTCCTTCTTGCCACCCTCCCACACAGGCCAAACTTGTGGAGTGCTTGGGATATTGTTGTCACATGCACACGGTGACCAGTCTTTGCCATAAAGGACTGGAGCTCTTTCAAAGTTGCCATTGGCCTCTTGGTGGCTTCTCTGATCAGTCTCCTCCTTGCTTGGTCATCCAGTTTGGAAGGATGGCCTGATCTAGGCAGGGTCTTGATGGTACCATATGCCTTCCACTTCTTAATGATTGTCTTGACTGTGCTCCAAGGGATATTCAAGGCCTTTGAAATATTTTTATACCCATATCATAATCTGTTCCTTTCCACACCTTTATCCCGGAGGTCTTTTGAAAGCTCCTTGGTGCTCATGGTTGAGTCTTTGGTGTGAAATGCACTGTCCAGGAGAGGAAACCTACAGGAACAGCTGATTTTAATCTGAAATAATCAGAATCACACAATTTAACACAGGTGGTGGCCAATTAACTTGGTATGTGATTTTGAAGGTGATTCGTTATCCCTAACCTAACTTACAATTGCTGTAATATAAGGAGTGGACACTTATCCAACCAAGATATTCTAGTTTTGTATTTTTAATAAATTTTCTTAAATTTGTGGAATTTGTTTTTCACTTAGAAGTGTGGGTTACGATGTGCAAGTAAAGGTGGGAAACGTCTGATTTAATGCAATTTTATTCCAGGCTATAAGGCAACAAAAGGTGAAAATTTTGAAAGGTGGTGTCGACTTTCTGTAGATACAACATGACCAAAAGTATGCGAACACCCATTCTAATTAGTGGATTCGGCTATTTCAGCCACACCCATTGCTGACAGGCTAATACAGTCATGTGAAAAAGTAAGTACACCCCATGTAAAGTTTTGACTTTTTCAACATATTTCAACATACAGCTATTTGATCTTCATTTCAACAATATTGAGAGATAAAGGTGATATATATAACAAATATCATGAAACATTAACATTTTGTAGTCCATTGTATAATTTAAATAAACATAAATGCAAATTTCGCATGTGGAAAAAGTAAGTACACCCCGACATTTATCACTACTTCAAATACCTAAAATTAGAATCAGGTGCACCAGCTCAGGTGCAAATGATTAGAACATCGTTAGAGAGGCTCTTGGAGGAACCTGTCTTATTTAAACCTCAGACATTTCGTTTGGTTTGCTCTTTGTTGTTGAAGTGTGTGGCGTCACCATGCCTAGACCAAAAGAGCTCTCTGAGGCCTTCAGAACGAAGGTTATAGATGCCTACAAGTCTGGGAAGGGATTTAAAAAGTTCTCCAAACAATTTGAAATCAATCATTCGACTGCTCGATGTACATAAGCAGGGTAAATGCTCAGGTGAAGAGTGTTTGCGTGTCTTCGCATGGCGGGGTGGAGCTTGTGTTATCTCGATAGGGTTTAAGAATAATTCCCAGTATATATTGCCTCCTTGTGATTTTTCCCTTCATTTTATTTCATCAAAAAGGGCCGCCACTACAACAACCATAATCACCCAACAGAAACCCGACTCTGACTTTATCTCTCCGACTCTCTTGAAAATCCTCTCTATCACTTTGCTGATGACTCCACTCTCTGCCGCTCCATTCCTCATCCCTCAGATCGGCAGTCTGCAGCCTCCTCACTCTCTGCAGACCTGGACAAAATGACAGACTGGGCAAACAAGTGGAACATGTCTTTCAATCGTGACAAATCTCACACTCTTACGATGTCTCTCCGAAAAGACCGACTGGACAACCCTCCCATCCACTTTCTGAATAATCCTCTCCAAGAAGTTCTGTCACTCAAGCTTTTGGGTCTCACTATCTGCCATGATCTTTCCTGGGAAAACCACATTTCAAATCTGGCCTCCAAAGCCAGTCGCCGACTGGGCATCCTCCGTCGTGCGAAGTCCTTCCTTGGCAGACCTGAGCTCCTCACCACATATAAGGCTTTCATCCGCAGCTCAATGGAATACTGTTCCCCCCTCTGGGCTGGTGCTCCTGCCTCACACCTAGCTCGTTTCACGCTGTTGAAACCAAAGCGTTCAGAATCATTGGAATCTCCCGCGATGAATCTACCTCCGAGGGCCTTTCACTTACTCACCGCAGGCAGGTTGGTGGTCTTTCTGTCTTCTACCGACTCCTCTCCGGCCTTGCTACTCCAGCTCTCTCTGGGCTCTGTCCCCCAAATATGCATACAGGTCGCACAAGATCTGCCTGCAACCCTCTTATGGTTAAACTGCCAAAATCAAGACTCTCTGCTCACCTTCACTCCTTCATTCCTCTTTTCTCCTGCCTCTGGAACAAACTCCCTCACTCTCTTCAATCGCACTCCTCCCTCCAGGTCTTTAAAACAGCTGTTCACCACCATCTCTTATCTTCCCCCATCCAAAATCTTGATCTTTTCTACCCCCGCTAATTTCACCCAAAATCCACTTTTTTGAAATACCAACTTCTTTCCTGGAAGTCCTTGGTGTACTGTATTTATACTTCTTCCACCCCCCCCCTCCCCCTTCCCACGCCGCCTTCCCCCAATCCCTCTCCCTCCCACACATTCCCGTTGTCCCTGCTCTCAAATGTTGTGTTTATGTGCTTCCCCTTCTCTCCCCATCTTGTCTACCGCTCCCCTTTTTATATACTTTGTTTGTTTGTCTCTTTGATTTCTTTTTGTGATAAATGTTAGCTCTTTCACGAGCCTCGAATCTGTATACAAAAAAAACAAACCCCGAACACTTGCCGATCGGCAAAGGAACTCCATCCAGCTGAACATTCCCAAAGGACGGCTAGGCTCCACCTCGGAGGACCAGAATTGACAGGCCATGCCCCGAGCTTCGTCATTGGGCGTCAAGAATGGCCGTGAGGCCATGCCCCAAAGGACGATTCAACAGCACTGAGCGATTGGTCAAGAGGATGACGTCATTGGGACGCTCCAAGAAAAAGTGAAAGGAGACGACATTTTCTCTCTCTCTTGTGCTGTCTTTCAAAGAGAATGGCTCTGTTTGACATTTGCTCTTGTCGTGGTCTTGATCGCAGCGGTTGCTTGATTGTTTTGCGTGGGAGGACGGCAGTCGCTCGTCTGTGTGCGTGGCAGAGATAATCGTAGCCTTGTTAACCTGCACTAATTACCTCACGGTCGGGGTGCGATGAAAAAGAGTCTCCGTGCCATTGTTGGATTGGGACCCGCACGCAGCTTCGGCCGCTTTGGAACTGCCGACTCAATCGACTCCCTCATTGGAACACTAAAGCCGAGTTCGGTCGATTTATAAAAGGAACATTATTTTATTTTCTTTTATCATTCCCCTGCTGTATATGAGTCGGAGGGGAGGATTCTCAACCAAGGAATTTTAGTTTACCTCACCTTTTGTTGTCTTTTACATTACTGTAAATACATTTATATTTGTTGAATTACTTTTGTGTGTCTTTCGTTTCTTTGTTCTGTGGGTTCGGATCAACCTTGTGTGTTCCCGATCGGATAAGGCTTCGAACCTTCCCGCGCACGTGAAAAGATAATCCCGCCAAGCTCAAAATGCCCCTCAGAGTTAACAACGTTTGGCTTTCACTACAGGGCTGACACAACAATGTATATATATATATATATATATATACAGTCACGTGAAAAAGTAAGTACACCCCATGTAAGGTTTTGACTTTTTCAACATATTTCAACATACAGCTATTTGATCTTCATTTCAACAATACTGATAGATAAAGGTGATATAATATAACAAATATCATGAAACATTTACATTTTGTAGTCCATTGTATAATTTAAATAAACATAAATGCAAATTTCGCATGTGGAAAAAGTAAGTACACCCCGACATTTATCACTACTTCAAATACCTAAAATTAGAATCAGGTGCACCAGCTCAGGTGCAAATGATTAGAACATCGTCAGAGAGGATCTTGGAGGAACCTGTCTCATTTAAACCTCAGACATTTAGTTTGGTTTGCTCTTTGTTGTTGAAGTGTGCGGTGTCACCATGCCTAGATCAAAACAGCTCTCTGAAGCCTTCAGAAAGAAGGTTATAGATGCCTACGAGTCTGGGAAGGGATTTAAAAAGATCTCTAAACAATTTGAAATCAATCATTCGACTGTCCGGGAGATCATCTACAAGTGGAGAAGATTCCAAACAACTGCCAACTTGTTCAGGCTAGGCCGCCCCATCAAGTTCAGCCCGAGAGCAGACCACAAGATGCTGAAAGAAGTCTCCAAGAACCCCAGAATGTCATCACGGGACCTACAGGTAGCTCTTGCCACTGTTGATGTCAAAGTGCACAAGTCTACCATTAGAAAGAGGCTGCACAAATTTGATCTACATGGGAGGTGTGCCAGGAGGAAACCTTTGCTGTCCAGAAAGAACATCAGGGCAAGACTAAAGTTTGCCAATGAACACCTAGGCAAAGACCAGCACTTCTGGAACAATGTGCTCTGGACAGATGAGTCAAAGGTAGAGCTATTTGGCCACAGTACCAGAAGACATGTTTGGCGAAAACTAAAGACAGCATTTGACCACAAGAACCTGATACCAACTGAAAAGCATGGTGGTGGAAATATTATGGTTTGGGGCAGCTTTGCTGCATCAGGGCCTGGGCAGCTCACCATCATAGAATCCAATATGAATTCTTCATTGTACCAGAGGGTGCTTGAGGATAATGTGAGGCCATCTGTCGGAAAGTTGAAGCTCAACCAAAGGTGGATCTTGCAACATGACAATGACCCTAAACATACCAGTAAATCCACCAAGGAATGGCTGAAACGAAAGAAATGGAGGGCTCTGGAATGGCCAAGTCAAAGCCCGGATCTAAATCCCATCGAGATGTTGTGGGGGGATTTGAAACGAGCTGTGCATGCAAGAAACCCCTCAAACATTGCACAGCTGAAAGAATTCTGCATGGAGGAGTGGGCAAAAATTTCTTCCAGTCGATGTCAGAGACTGGTAGACAGTTATAAGAAACGCCTACTTGAGGTCGTTTCTGCCAAAGGGGGCAATACCACCTATTAGAACCAAGGGTGTACTTACTTTTTCCACATGCAAAATTTGCATTTATGTTTATTTAAATTATACAATGGACTATAAAATGTAAATGTTTCATGATATTTGTTATATTATATCACCTTTATCTGTCAATATTGTTGAAATGAAGATCAAATAGCTGTATGTTGAAATATGTTGAAAAAGTCAAAACTTTGCATGGGGTGGACTTACTTTTTCACGTGACTGTATATATATATATATATATATATATATATATATATATATATATATATATATATATGCATGAAAGTCTTGGAAAATGTGTATCGGATAGCGTCACTCAGTGGTATCCGTTATTACATATCATCTTCTTAGAAAGAGACAGTTCACGGCTTGGGATCCTCGGGTCCTGGGTTGAAATCCCGATCGATCGCTGAATTAATGCCAAGGGGGGTTGACTCAGCCTGTCATCCTTCCGAGGTCGGCAAATTGAGTACCAGCTTCACTGGTAATTCCCTGTGTGTCGCAAGAGGTGACTAACAGGGTTGGCAGCACGAAGGGCATCCGGCCATGAAACATTGCTTCAAAAAGGGGGCCACGGTGCCCGAAAAAGGCCAACCCCTGCTCTGTGGGGAAAAATGGCCACTAAAGGTGGTTCAAACAGACAGTTCAAACAAGTCGTTCATATAAATTTCGTTCTGTTGAAATCTGAGTGATAACAATTCAAAATGTTTCATTTCATTTATTTTAAGTGCAGGTTTAAACCAAAGCATACAACACAGCCATGCAGCAAAGCGGAGGGTGCTTTTTTCCCAGAAACACATATAAGCAGGAAAAATGGCTGACGAAGATGTAGACTGACTGAGAATATAAAAATTACCGACATTTACCACACGGAGAATATAAAAATTACCGACATTTACCACACGGAGAATATAAAAATTACCGACATTTACCACACGGAGAATATAAAAATTACCGACATTTACCACACGGAGAATATAAAAATTACCGACATTTACCACACGGAGAATATAAAAATTACCGACATTTACCACACGGAGAATATAAAAATTACCGACATTTATCATACGGATAATATAAAAATTACGGACATTTACCACACGGAGAATGTAGCCTATAATTTGATAGATAACAAACCACTCGTCTGCCGGATGAAGAAGAGTAAAAAAGCTTTTTCGGGCTGTCGGCCTACTCGACATGAAAAGACAAAATTCACTTAATGGTGTGAAAAACCCATGAAAGTACCTTCGTTGTGTTTTCTTCTTCAAAGAACGCATCTTGGTAAGTCAATAAACACGTCTCGAAGTCGATAAAGAAGTTAAATAAAAGAAAAATCTTCAATGAAAACCCGGGAGTTGAAGAACGCACGTCTTCACCGGGAGACATCCACATCGAAAAGATTGTTTGCAAACAATACCCGATCTGTGTGACGTAACATTCCATGTGTGACGTAGGCGTCCCTTGGACTTCAGCAATGAGGAGTTTAAGCACAATCAGAATCTTCGATTCTGAGTCTTCATTATCGTAATTTATTTATTTTGAAATCGGAAGTGGCCTTGTGCTGAGAGAAACAGGTTGAAAGTTAAACTTGTATTGGAGGGGTGGGCCGGCAAAGTGACGTCGGCAAGTAAAGTGACGTAGGCATGTATTTATTTTGAAATAAATAACGAACGGACATCGTAGTAGTGCACTGTACAGCGCATCGCTATATTCTGAAATAAATAAATCGTTATTTATTATGAGAAATAAGAATGTATTTTAGTGGTGGGTTGGACCGGTGACAGCGGAATGATTTGACCTCCTCATTCGATTTCAATCATAATAACACATAGTAGTGTCTATTTCAAGCCACTTTCTTGAATTTTTTACATTGTAATTGTTTCAATAGGAGGTGTTATTTCCTCGTAAGAACACACTACCCCATCCCTCCGCACAATGTTCATGTGACGTCATCAGACTTACGAGTAGCCATGGGTTTTTGGGGTTTTTTGTTTACTCATTTGAACATCGTGGAAGAGATGGAATTGCCATAACTTTGTCAAAAATGATCGAAACGTCGTAAAGTTCGAACTCGATCTGTAACTTATCATGAGGAAACCATGTGCCAAGTTTGAAATCATCAGCATTAAGCGTTTTGAAAAAAAAGTCCGGAAGACTGTTCTGTGCGTGACGGACTGACGGACTGATGGACGGACAGACTGACAGACTGACGGACTGATGGACTGACGGACTGATGACCGGGCAGATGGAGGGACGGCGTGCAAACCTATAGTCTCCTCCGGTATACAACGGTCGGGGACTAATAACAGGTCCCTTCACCAAAAAGCATTCGATAGGGTTCCACGCAAAGTAGTGACATGGGCAATGAGGAAGTTAGGAGTGGAGGAATGGTTGATCAGAGTAGTGATGGCAATGTACGAGAGAGCGCGCAGAGCTGTAAGGACGAAGGCGGGAACAGTGGTGAGTTTGAGGTGAAGGTGGGAGTGCATCAGGGGTCGGTACTAAGTCCACTAATATTTGTAGCTGTGATGGAGGTGCTCGCTCAGAACGTAAAGGAGGGATTACCGTGGGAGTTGTTGTATGCAGATGATCTGGTGTTGATTGCGGAAAGTATGGATGGACTGAAGGAGAAGATCAACAAGTGGAAGGAATGTATGGAGGCAAAACGTCTGATGAACGTGCATATCGGAAAAACGAAGGTGATGGCAAGTGGTAAAGCACGTGGAGGTGGAAAGAACTGGGAAGTGGCCGTGTGCTGTGTGCAGGAAGGGTGTCGGAGTGAACTCCATTCAATGTACAATGTGTGCTGAGTGGGTTCATCAAAAATGTAGCGGTTTGAGAGGGTCATTAACCAGTGTGGCAGCTACATTCAAGTGTAAGGTGTGCACAGAGAGAGCTGCAGATGGAGGAAATGTTGAGTTGGATCTTGGAGACGGCGTGAAGCTGGAAGGTGTGAAAACATTTTGTGGCCTCGGAGACATGCTGAATGGAGAAGGTGGATCAGACTCGGCAATGGTTGCTAGAGTGAGATGTGCGTGGAAAAAGTTTCGGGAACTGAGTGGTGTGCTGATGAGGAGGGGGGTGTCGTTGAAGCTGAAGGGAAAGGTGTATGCTGCATGTGTGAGAAGTGTTATGATTTATGGGAGCGAGACATGGGTAATGAACGTAGAGCAGCAACGAAGGTTGGAAATGCGAATGGTTCGGTGGATGTGCGGAGTATTGTCGTGAGAGGAAGACAAATGATGAATTGCAAAAGATGATGTGAATACAGTCTGTGATGGATGCTGTGAAGAGAAACAGGTTGAGATGGTTTGGTCATGTGTTGAGGAAGGATGAAAGTGACTTGGTGAGAAGAGTGATGGAAATGAATGTAGAAGGAAGTAGAGGACGGAGAAGACCGAGAAAGACTTGGCTAAAGATGGTGGAAGAAGAAATGCGGGCAAGGGGGTTAACAAGGAGAGATGCAGGAAATAGGGCAAAATGGAGAAGATTGTCAAGGGGACCGCAAGGCTAACCCCCGCTCTGACAGGAAAAATGGCCTTAAAATGCCTGGTGTGTGTGTGTGAGTGTGTGTGTGTGTGTGTGTGTGTGTGTGTGTGTGTGTGTGTGTGTGTGTGTGTGTGTGTGTGTGTGTGTGTGTGTGTGTGTCTTCACCAAACATTACATAAAGTAAGCAACATCATAAAAATTAAACAACAACTCCACAACAAAAAACCCCACAAGTTTTGCACTCTCACACCACCGCTTCCTTCCCCAGCAAGTGATCATTAGTAAACTCGGGAGTTCAGGAAACACCTAGCATGGTGTTGGCTTTACGGTTAAGGTGGCTGGCTTAAGATGTGAGGGTCTTGAGTTCATAGTCCCTGTCGTTCCGTTGAATCAACGCCAGGTGGGTTGCCTCAGCCTGTCGGTCTTCTGAGGTCGGCAAAATGAGTACCAGCTAGCTGTTAAGTGAGCATTACTTTAGCGGCACAGTCATACCCACAGAAAATGATGCAGCCAAGCAGACACAGGCTGCGTACAAAAAAGAAAAGAAAAAAGAGCAACTTATTCGTCTGCATAGTCTTGAGAAAAAGAACATAGGAAGGGTCTTTGCAAATCTTCCTTTGCCTTTCGAAGCAGGATCTGTATTTTTTACGAGCTGGAATTTTGTCTGAATCTCGATATTTCCCAAAGCTGAGGATGAGCTCATCAAATTTGATTGGTCGGGATGGCGTAATATTTTGTCCAAGTACTGCTAAACTGGAGGTTTTTGGAAATGTCAAAAAGGCGATTTGTGTTCTCGTGTTTAAGTATACTAGGGCATGCCCGTACTATATCTATATCTAAAATTATATCCCCCCCCCCCCCCCTCTATTTACATGAAATGGTTTGGTCCAAAGCGAACGGCTTGCGAGTACGGTGACAACCCCCCCCCTCTATTTACATGAAATGGTTTGGTCCAAAGCGAACGGCTTGCGGAGTTTGGTAAAGAAATCGCCATAGCGTGCCCAAACGCGCAGGAAAGCGAAAGAATCGCAAATTTAAGGAAATGCCCGTACTTCCGTAAGGAAGAGAAAAAAAATGAAAAGGAAAAACATTCCAAACCGCGAGGGAAAACAACACGGCACGTCGACACAACAACGTGTCCTGTGATTGGCCGTACGTGGCTGCCAGTAGCTGCCCCCCAAAAAAAGCTTTCACCGTCCGGCGACTGAATTTAAGGGGAAAAATAAAACGCTCTTCGCTTAAAACAACGCCCTTCGCTCTGACTGAATTGGGACAATGTTTTTATGTTTTTAATTGAATTACTATCCGTAATGGCGCACGCTCTCACGGGAGCTCCGGAAGGTCGTATATCGCAGTTACGATGAATCGCAAATTAGTTTTTATTAGTTTTAAAACATAGTTTAACGCCAACATAGCGCCAACATAGTTTGCAAACGTGAAATAAATGAATACGCTCTCAAATGTGCCATCCGAGGCAGAGTGTGTTCGCCACGTTCGGCACACGCGATAGCTCGCTGCTCTCTGATTGGTTGAATCGTTTTTTGGACATAGCTCGGTAAGTAATTGTCCGATTAATATGAAACCTTGAAAAGGCACATCCTCGGGTCCCCAGCAATATACCTGGCAAGTTTAAAGTATATCGGACCCGTGGTTGTCGAGAAACAGCGGTCACAGACAAACAAACAAACAAACAAACAAACAAACACACAGAGATTACTGGAATTATAGATAGATAATTCAATTGAAATTTTTTTTTTCTTCAGGTCTTAATAGTTCTAAGGGGTATTAAGGTATGTGGGGTCTTAGAGACAGTAGTGACATCGTACATAATTAATAGACAGTCTCTGTTACCACGTGGTACATTACGGACATGGCAGCACGACGTGCTTCCATTTCAATAGTACGTAATTAATAGATAGACTCACGATGCAATGAAACGTAATTAACCACCGCACAGATATTATCGTTAATAAATAAACTTGGGAAAGCACGAACGAGGTGATGGCAGGTTTTCCCTGAGCTGCGTGTGATTACGTGCATCGATTACCACACGGAGAATATAAAAATTACCGACATTTACCACACGGAGAATATAAAAATTACCGACATTTACCACACGGAGAATATAAAAATTACCGACATTTACCACACGGAGAATATAAAAATTACCGACATTTACCACACGGAGAATATAACAATTAAAGACATTTACCACACGGAGAATATAAAAATTACCGACATTTACCAAACGGAGAATATAAAAATTACCGACATTTACCACACGGAGAATATAAAAATTACCGACATTTACCACACGGAGAATATAACAATTAAAGACATTTACCACACGGAGAATATAAAAATTACCGACATTTACCACACGGACAATATAAAAATTACCGACATTTACCACACGGAGAATATAAAAATTACCGACATTTACCACACGGAGAATATAAAAATTACCGACATTTACCACACGGAGAATATAAAAATTACCGACATTTATCACACGGAGAATATAAAAATTACCGACATTTATCATACGGAGAATGTGGCCTATAATTTTATAGATAACAAACCACTCGTCTGTCCGAGGAAAAGGGTAAAAAAGCTTTTTCGGGCTGTCGGCCGACTCGACATGAAAAGACAAAATTCACTTAATGGTGTGAAAACCCCATGAAAGTACCTTCGTTGTGGTTTCTTCTTCAAAAAACGCATCTTGGAAAGTCAATAAACACGTCTCGAAGTCGATAAAGAGGTTAAATAAACGAAAAATCTTCAATGAAAACCCGGGAGTTGAAGAACGCACGTCTTCAGCGGGAGACATCCACATCGAAATGATTGTTTGCAAACAATACCCGATCTTTGTGACGTAACAATCCATGTGTGACGTAGGCGTCCCTTGGACTTCAACAATGAGGAGTTTAAGCACAATCCGAATCTTCGATTCTGAGTCTTCATTATCGTTATTTATTTATTTTGAAATCGGAAGTGGCCGTGTGCTGAGAGAAACAGGTTGAAAGTTAAACTTGTATTGGAGGGGTGGGCCGGCAAAGTGACGTCGGCAAGTAAAGTGACGTAGGCATGTATTTATTTTGAAATAAATAACGAACGGACATCGTAGTACAGTGCACTGTACAGTGCATCGCTATATTTTGAAATAAATAAACCATTATTTATTACTAGTACCCGACTGCAAAGCCGCAATGAGCCGGCGAAGCCAAAGCCGCTTGCCACTATTTTACCCATCACTATGGCATCGTAGGTTAGGTAGTTGGTAGTAGGTAGGTGTAGTAGGTACCGTACCTGGTAAGACTTGGTAAAAGAGAAGAGCAGACAGTCCTCCCCAATACCTACATACAATAAATGTTACAAGAAGCTTAAGGAAGTAACTATACGATGTACTAGCTTAAGGCCTATTTTAAGAAATTTTAACTGGGCTTAACATACGTTTTCACAGTATGTGTGTCGTCTTCTAACTTCAGTCTCTGTCAGGGCTGTTTCTCTCCGGGCACTGCGGCTTCCTCCACCAGAAAAAGTTATCTTGCAATAAGATCAGTGCCGACAGATCAGACGACAGCGCCGTTTCAACGGTAATGTGTGACTGTCGTTAATCAAACCGTGTCGATGGCGCTGACTGGCTGACCTAAGCTGATCGCTGATTGGTCAGCTCACAAAATTTTGCAAATTCACCATTTGCATTCTGGATGAGATTAAAATTGATAAAATTTACTTCTTGATTAATTCGGTGAATTCCGTCTCAACTTCGGATATTTCCGGCTGTGAAAAACTATCCCCTACGGCCGCGAGATTTAAAAAAAATAATTCTTCGTCAATTTTAGAATATTTGACGCCGTTTTCACCCTCCGAAACGCGTAATAAGCTTTTTTGAAATAATTTTTGAAATGCTCGAATCTCATTGGTTCCGGTGTTTGGTGACGATTTTCGTTGAAGATAACGAGGTTGGTCCTGAAGTATTTTAATTACACATTAGAGGTGCATCATATTGTGAATCAAACAAAGACGGGTGAAACAAACTCCTATTGAACGTTTTCTCAATTTTTTTATGCAAACTTCCGCATCCGGAAGATGGCGGCCTCCATTGAGTGATTTGGTTTTAGAAATATTTTTTCAGATGCTCGAATCTCATTGGTTCCGGTGTTTGGTGACGATTTTCGTTGAAGATAACCAGGCCCGTGCGGGCCAAGGTTGGTCTTAAAGTATTTTAATTATAAATTAGAGGTGCATAAGATTGTGAATCAAACAAAGATGGGTGAAACAAACTCCTATTGAACCTTTTTCAATTTGTTATGCATACTTCCGCATCCGCAAGATGGCGGTCTCCATTGAGCGATTTGGTGCGTCACAGCTTCGGAATTCTCAAGCCAAGGGATCCAGCATAATCTGGTTTTCAACATAATACGTACGCATAATACGTAATACGACTGGACATCCTCCGTCGTGCGAAGTCCTTCCTTGGCACCTCTGAGCTCCTCCCCACATACAAAGTTTTCATCCTCGGCTTGATGGAGTACTGCCCTCCCCTCTGGGCTGGTGCTCCTGTCTCACACCTTGCTCGGCTTCACGCTGTTGAATCCAAAGCTTTTAGAATCATTGGTATCTCCCACGATGAAGCTGATTCTGAGGGCCTTTCACTCTCTCACCGCAGACAGGTTGGTGGTCTTTCTGTCTTCTACCGACTCCTCTCCAGCCAAGCCCCCCCTGCTCTGTCTGTGCTCTGTCCCCCCAATATTCTTTCAGGTTGCACAAGAACTGCCAGCAACCCTCTTCTGGTGAAACTGCAAAAATCAAGACTCTCTGCTCACCTTCACGCTTTCATTCCTCTTTTCTCTTGCGTCTGGACAAAGTCCCACACATCTCTTCAATCCCACTCCTCCCTGCAGGTCTTCAAAACAGCTGTTCACCGTCATCTCTTGTCTTCACCCATCCAAAACCTTAATGTTTTCTACCCCCGTTAACACACCCCAAATCCACATCTTTTAATCTCAGACTTCATTCCTGGAATTCCTGGTAGTGTCAATTTGTTTGATACCGTGTACTCCCCCTCCGCCCTCCCCTCACTCATCCCCCTATCCCTCTCCCTTCCATAGATCTCCCGATGTCCCTGTTCTCCACTGTTGTGCTTGTGTGCTTCCCTCTCTCTCCCCATCTTGTCTCCCACTCCCTTTATTACATGTTTTTGGTGTCCGTTTATGTATTTATGTGTAGATGTAGCGAATGTGACAAGGACGAAATGATTAGATTTTGGTGAAGATCCGGATTCGGATTCAGCTTCAATAATTTTTGGGTGATTCTTCACCAATGGCCAAAAACTATAAATAGCAGGATATCTCAAAAAGTTGTGGGTGGATTTGGACGAAACTAGGTGGAGAGGTTGTGAGTGAGACAAGGAAGAGTTGGTTCAATTTTGGTGAAGATCTGAATATGAGTTCGGGTGCGATAATTATTTAATTTTTAAGTGATTCTTCACCATTGGGAGATGGGGCCAAAAACTATACTGTATATGGAATGATATCTCAAAAAGTTGTGGGTGGATTTGGACGAAACTAGGTGGAGAGGTTGTGAGTGAGACAAGGAAGAGTTGGTTCAATTTTGGTGAAGATCTGAATATGAGTTCGGGTGCGATAATTATTTAATTTTTAAGTGATTCTTCACCATTGGGAGATGGGGCCAAAAACTATACTGTATATGGAATGATATCTCAAATGGTTGTGCATGGATTTGGACGAAACCTGGAGAAGAGGTTGTGTGTTTGACAAGGAATAATTGGGTCAACTTTGGTGAATATACAAATCCGGATCCGGCTCGTGCAATTTTTTGTGATTCTTCACCATTGAGTGATCGGGCTAAAACCAACATAGAGCTGGATATCTCAAAAAGCTGTGGACGGATTATGACAAAACTTGGTGGACAGGTTATGTGTGACAAGGACGAATCGATTCGATTTTGGTGAAGATATGAATATGGATTCAGATACGATATTTATTTCATTTATAAGTGATTCTTCAGCATAGAGAGATCGGACAAAAGGCGATACATAACATGATATTTTAAAAAGTTATGGACGAGTTGGTTAGGTTACAAGAACAAGCCCATAAGATTTTGGTTCAGGTCCGAATCCAGATCCGGCCTATTAGTGGGATAGAAAACATAAACTGTTCAGCCTGGCGGAGGTATGCTCTCCACCAAGTGCCGTTCTCGTTTAATTAATGTCGTGCTCATCAAGCGCAGACATGATAGGATAAATTGCCTCATCAACACCTGTTGTGTTGGTTGACAGTATTGGTGGTATAATTCTGATAGCATCGGCACTCTCGCCCTCCTGGCCCGAGTGCTCAACTCTCCCTCACCTTTGGTGTAAAATTGAAAGTGGTGATATTCCCACCAAGTTATGTTTTATGGGACACACTGTACACATGAAATTTTTTTGGGGACAAACAGTAATCATAATTTTGCTTCCTGGACCACACTGTAAAGTTTTTGGGATGTACAACGCCAAGTGATCAATTAGAGGTTTTCGTCACACATATACAATACTGGACATATTTGGCTGTTAGCTGAGGTCAGAGGGAAAAGGAGTAGTATCGTGGTCAAGGCAGGGCAGAAACAATGGACACCCCCCCCCCCCCCATCCCCACTCCCCTCACCACCCCATTATAGTATCTGCATGTGTCTAGGTTTGAAAATTAAAATGGTCTCATTGCAAAAGATGTCGAAGTGAAATATCTGAAAATGTCGAAATGGATCGAAACTCGAAGCAGTCAAAATGGTTTCAAGGATCTTAAAAGGTCAAAGGGGTCTAAAGGGTGCAATATAAGGTCTCAAGGGTCGGAATTATCGAAGGGTCTGAAAACGTCTAAAAATGGTCGAGAGGTAAAAGGGGTCTAGAAAGTATTGAAAGGTCTGAAGGTTTAAAGGGTAGAAAGGAGATTAAGGGGCCTTAAGGGTTCTGAAGGGTTTAATGAGGTTCCAAGGAGTCCACAGGGTCAAGAGGTCATCAGCAATCTATGTCGTCTCAGTCATCTATAGGGTCTTATGAGTCTTAAATGTCCAAGGTTTCTTAAGGATATTAGAGGTCGATGGGTTCTAAATGGTCTTGAGCATCATAAAGGGTCTTAATGGTCTTACAGGGTCTTTCTTTAGAGGGTCTTCATGGGTCTTAAGTGTTTCATGGGGTCTTAAGGGCTCAAAGGTGTCTTTATTTAGGTGTATTCAAAGATTCTGGAGGGTATTACAAGTTCCAAAAGGTATCCGGGGGTCTTGAGGTATATTGTGGTGCAAAAGACAGCAGAGGCATAGTGCATAATTAATTGATTAATGAACAGGATTGAATAATTAAATTGATACATGTGGGAAAATCACATGCCCAGACCAGGAATCGAACCCAGGTCCTCTGGAAAACCGTTCCAGTGCTCTTCCATCTGAGCTATCGAGGTGACTGACTGAGCATGCAATTTTCCCACACATGATTGCCACTCTCTTTCTGTGAATGCTTCCGGGGCACTCGCTGCCAACCATCGCAGCACCAATGTCCTGAACACGAGAGGGTCTTCCTCCAATGGGGGGGACAAATCCATGTCCTCTATAATAAACACCATTGGGGGCGTAGTGAAACAATTAGATTAATGAACAGGATGAAATAATTAAATTGATTTATGTGGGAAAATTACATGCCCAGACCGGGAACCTAACCCAGGTCCTCTGGAAAACCATGCCCATGCTCTGCCATGTGAGACATGATGGGATCTTTAACATCCACCAACACACCCAGCGCTGGCATATAGTTCTCTAACTTCATGCCATTTGGTAGGATGGTGCACAAATCGAGGCTTCGCACTTCATGCAAAACACCAGGATGACCATTAATATCTGGGTCCAGATTCCAACCCGGGCGAAACAACTCAGTGCACGCACCTCAAAGCATTCACCCAACCATAAAACCTCTAATCTTTCGGGCATAAAATAATTGAGGAAAATGTGATCTCGATACAATAGGGTTTGGTTAAATTTTCTTGAAGGAATACCATTTCTGTACCTTGTACATTTCATGTCACGACATTCCGAAGGGATATTTTCTTTTACTTACGCAGTGTGTTCATTGGCGCCACAACTCTGCCGCTTCTTTTTGCGTCTGCAGAACTTCGGCCTACGTTGAAAAGGATTGCAAAGTCAGTTTCTTGTACATTTGTTCAGGTAGATACATTCAAAATGAAGTTTAAAAAGCAAAGAGCAGGAAAATAAAATTATTTACTTCAGACGCTTCAACAGAGTGGATTTATTTCGCGTAGTTGGTGGTATCAAGTGGTTCTCAACGACGTCTTGTGAACGAGGACACTTATTCACATCGATGTCATCATAACCAGGAGACTCCTTCTCCTTTGGTTCCCTGAAAAAGAACAGTCCTCTTCAATAAACAACTTAATATAACTGTGCTAAATCAGATATCAAATGCATTTTTCCATTTCAATAACAGGTCCCTTCACCAAAAAGCGTTCGATAGGGTTCCACACAAAGTAGTGACATGGGCAATGAGGAAGTTAGGAGTGGAGGAATGGTTGATCAGAGCAGTGATGGCAATGTACGAGAGAGCGCGCACAGCTGTAAGGACGAAGGACGGGAACAGTGGTGAGTTTGAGGTGAAGGTGGGAGTGCATCAGGGTTCGGTACTAAGACCACTACTATTTGTAGCTGTGATGGAGGTGCTGGCTCAGACCGTAAAGGAGGGTTTACCGTGGGAGTTGTTGTATGCAGATGATCTGGTGTTGATTGCGGAAAGTATGCATGGACTGAAGGAGAAGATCAACAAGTGGAAGGAATGTATGGAGACAAAAGGTCTGAACGTGAATATCGGGAAAACGAAGGTGATGGCAAGTGGCAGTGCCGTGTATATTGAGAGTCTGGCCAACTGAAATACTGGCGCCATGTTGCATACCTAACTTCGCGCGCTGGCACTGCGAGATGTATGTCAGCTGTGGCAATCCTGTAGTTCTGTGACGAGGGAATCGATGTTATTACTGTTTGGTCGCAGATTTAATGAGGAACAACTAATTCAAGTTAAAGTGGCGTGTTGTTTGTTATTGGAATAATAAAATCTGCAAGCGGGGTCATTTATTCACACGAATTGTTTGCCTGTTGCGGCACACGATTTATTGTCAGCTGCATACAGCATACTGATAAATTTTATTTCTCTTGGCATGAAATTGTAATTTGATAAAATGGAGCTTGTATACTAGTTTTCATCTATTATCTGGAAACGTAACATACAATATTCCCATAATGCTACGAAAGTACAATGTCTATTATTTTATTCATTTGCTTCGGTTCACAAATGTTGTTATAACTTGACTCGCACCATAATCAGCAATAAAAAAGTAAACAGACTCAGAGGTACATTGTTTATTTGTTATTCATGAAGAAATCCGCCATTAAGCATTCTAACCTTGGTGATATATTGAGATAAAATAGATATATATATATATATATATATATCAAATGTGTACGTGTATATACATATATCCTATTTCAATTTCTTAACAAGCGCTCGCATTGCCATACTTTTGCTGCCATGCTCTCCGGTCGTAACTTTACGTTGCGTTTTACGGCTGTGTGCTTGGGCTCCATATCAACCTACACACACAACGTTGTGCAGAGTCCTATCGATTGAAACAATCCAAATTAACTGCCTTTTTGGCAATATAATATTTGGAAACAGTATTATTTTCCCCCAAAAGATGTTACGTTTTCAAAGAACACTTTACTCAGGAAACTGACACAAACAGTGACAAATATTGCGTCATAAACAAGTATTTCCTGATATATAAGCATATATAAACAGTGCATGTTACAGGGTATATGTATAATAAGGGATTATGTGTAATACCTGATTTTCAGTTATTATACATAATCCCTTATATATATATATATACCCTATACACTGCATATGTACACGAAAAATGTTACAGGGAATATGTATAATATATATATATGGTTGACTAAATAAATGTTAAGCTCACCAGAGACCTAATACACACGTGTCATGTCACTTTTCATTTGAAACCAATATATATTAAGCGATTTCACTTACCGAACATAAATATGAGTAAGGTGATGGATTC
This sequence comes from Myxine glutinosa, assembly GCF_964187855.1. Classification (NCBI taxonomy): domain Eukaryota; kingdom Metazoa; phylum Chordata; class Myxini; order Myxiniformes; family Myxinidae; genus Myxine; species Myxine glutinosa. The sequence continues at coordinate 71,431,817 of NC_136267.1, forward strand.
CATCCAACTCGGCGTATTTTAACTGCCCAAATAGCACTTCGTTCCTTGTCTCGAGGAAATCTGTGCATTCTACGACCTTGTTCTGGTCTAACAGAACATCCCCAAGCGGCACAACACAACATATTGGTTGATTTTATTGAAATATTACTCAAATGAAACATACAACGATACGAAGCAATGGCATGGAATGGGTGCAGCGGGAAAGCTGCTCGGCTGAGGTGGTATGCAAAATGGCGCCTGGAAACCACGTGACGCGGGCTCGACCAATCACGGCGGTAGTTGAGCAGATCAAAGGCTGGCCAGACTCTGTTAATATACGGCACTGGCAAGTGGTAAAGCATGTGGTGAGGTGGAAAGAACTGGGAAGTGGCCCTGTGCTGTTTGCAGGAAGGGTGTCGGAGTGAACTCCACTCAATGTACAATGTGCACAGAGTGGGTTCATAAAAAATGTAGTGGTCTGAGATGGTCATTAACCAGTGTGGCAGCTACATTCAAGTGTAAGGTGTGCACAGAGGGAGCTGCGGATGGAGGAAATGTTGAGTTGGATCTTGGAGACGGCGTGAAGCTGGAAGGTGTGAAAACATTTTGCGGCCTCGGAGACATGCTGAATGGAGAAGGTGGATCAGACTCGGCAACGGTTGCTAGAGTGAGCAGTGCGTGGAAGAAGTTTCGGGAACTGAGTGGCATGCTGACGAGGAGGGGAGTGTCGTTGAAGCTGAAGGGAAGGGTATATGCTGCATGTGTGAGAAGTGTTGTGATTTATGGGAGCGAGACATGGGTAATGAACGTAGAGCAGCAACGAAGGTTGGAAATGCGAATGGTTCGGTGGATGTGCGGAGTATTGTCGCGAGAGGAAGACAAATCATGAATTGCAAAAGATTATGGGAATAGAGCCTGTGATGGATGCTGTGAAGAGAAACAGGTTGAGATGGTTTGGTCAAGTGTTGAGGAAGGATGAAAGTGAATTGGTGAGAAGAGTGATGGAAATGAATGAAGAAGAAAGGAGAGGACGGGGAAGACCGAGAAAGACTTGGCTAAATGTGGTGGAAGAAGAAATGCGGGCAAGGGGGTTAACAAGGAGAGAGGTAGATAATATGGCAAAGTGGAGAAGATTATCATGGTCATGATCACTCTAACAGGAAAAATGGCCTTAAAATGCCTGGTGTGTGTGTGTGTGTGTGTGTGTGTGTGTGTGTGTGTGTGTGTGTGTGTGTGTGTGTGTGTGTGTGTGTGTGTGTCTTCACCAAACATTACATAAATTAAGCAACATCATAAAAATTAAACAAGAACTCCACAACAAAAAACCCCACAAGTTTTGCACTCTCACACCACCGCTTCCTTCCCCAGCAAGTGATTATTAGTAAACTCGGGAGTTCAGGGAACACCTAGGAGCCTGGTGTTGGCTTTACGGTTAAGGTGGCTGGCTTAAGATGTGAGGGTCTTGAGTTCAAGCCCCTGTCGTTCCGTTGAATTAACGCAGGGTGGGTTGACTCAGCCCGTCGTTCCTCTGAGGTCGGCAAAATGAGTACCAGCTAGCTGTTAAGTGAGCACCACCTTAGCGGCACAGCCATACCCACAGAAAATGATGCAGCCAAGCAGACACAGGCTGCATACAAAAAAGAAAATAAAAAAGAGCACCTTATTCGTCCGCATAGTCTTGAGAAAAATAACATAGGAAGGGTCTTTTCAAATCTTCCTTTGCCTTTCGAAACAGGATCTGTATTTTCTACGAGCTGGAATTTTGTTTGAATCTCGATATTTCCCAAAGCTGAGAGCATGAGCTTGTGGCGGACACGATGGCTCGCTGGTGCGGTGACATCATACCGCGCACCAAGAGGGTGTCGGCCACGCCCGAGGGGTAGGCGTGGCCTCGGGATATACACGGGGCGCGCAGCCCCGAGCACCTCAGTGCTACAGTTTGAGCTATTGAATAAAGACTCTTTTGACCATACGCGTTGTGGCTTACCTTCGTTGGCAAACAAGTTGCGTGCGTAGCACCACGCTACATTGGTGACCCCTTTTGGTTCAGCCGTCGCTGACCACAGAACGCGCCATGGCCAACAACGCGGTAGCGGTGAAGCTCCCTGAGTTTTGGGAAGCTCAGGCCGAAGCATGGTTCGTGCAGGCCGAGGCACAGTTCCAACTTTGAGGCGTAACGGCGGATGAGATGCGTTATTACCACGTCATCGCCGCCCTCGGGCCGGCACAGCCGCCCGAGTCGTGTCCGTCCTGCAGAACCCACCGGCCGACCACAGGTACGAGGCGCTCAAGCGTCTCCTCATCGCCACGTTCGGCCTCACGGAGTGCGAGCAGGCCAACCGCCTCCTGGACCTTCCCGAACTCGGCGACACACAACCTTCGGTCCGGATGGACGACATGCTTTCGCTGCTGGGTGACAAAGCCCCGGATTTTTTATTCCGGGCGCTCTTTCTACGCCAGCTACCGGCACAGGTACACCTCACGTTGGCCGGTTCCAAAATAAAGGAACCCCTCGCTCTGGCCATCGAGGCCGACAAGTTTTTCGCGGCTTGTGACACGCGGGCGAGAGTCGGTGCGGCCGTCGTGGATCCCGAGGCTGATGCTGATGCACACCGCGTGGATCCCAAGGCTGATGCTGATGCACACCTCGCGGCCACCGCCACGCCCCGCCCACCACCACCGCAAAAGCCGCGGCTTCCGCCTCCGCTGCAAACCTGGTGCCGTTTCCACGCCAGGTTTGGCCACAAGGCTAGGAATTGTTGCCCCCCGTGCTCGTTTGGCAAGTCGGGAAACTCCCGGGCCGGCGCTCGGTAGCGGCTTTGAGCATCGGCCTTTCCGGCAGCCTCCTTTTTGTCATGGACACCTTGTCCGGGCGTCGCTTCCTCTGTGACACAGGCGCACAGGTGAGCATTATCCTCGCCTCCACGTCCGACAAGCGAACCGCGGGCCGGGGCCCCGCATTGCTTGCAGCCAACGGAACACCCATACGCACATTCGGGAAGCGCTGCCTCTCCCTGCGGTTCAGAGGGCAACGCTTTCAATGGACGTTCGTAACCGCCAGCATGCCCATGGCATTGCTCGGTGCGGACTTCCTATGTGCAAATGGGTTGTTGGTGGACGTGAAGAACAGACGCCTCGTCCAGGCCGAAACGTTCAGCTCGCTTGCTTGCATGCTGAGCAGTTCGTTGGGCAGCTCCCTGAGTGGCTCACCGAGCGGCTCGCCAAGCAGCTTGCTGAACGGTTCGGTCCCGGCGAGGTTGGTCTGTACGCTTCCGGCAGCGGATGAGTTCACCCGCCTCCTCGCCAGCTTCCCAGCCCTCACGAGGCCCACCTTCTCGGTGGTGGCCGTCAAGCACGGGGTGGAACATCACATCCCCACCGTCGGGCCACCGGGCTATGCCCGGGCACGCCGCCTCGAACCGGCGAAGCTCACGGTGGCGAAGGCGGAGTTCGCTACGCTGGAGCGGCTGGGCATCGTACGGCGCTCCAAGAGCGCTTGGGCATCGCCACTGCACATCGTGCCGAAGCCCGGCAGGGGATGGCGGCAGTGCGGAGACTACCGCCGCCTCAACGATGCCACCACCCCCGACCGCTACCCGGTCCCTCACATTCAGGACTTTTCCGCCCGGTTGGCGAAAATGTCCTTCTTTTCTAAGGTGGACCTCATCCGCGGATACCACCAGGTCCCCGTCAAGCCGGAGGACATACCGAAGACGGCCATCATTACACCATTCTGCCTATTCGAGTTTCTTCGGATGCCCTTCGGGTTGAAGAATGCGGCTCAGGCGTTCCAACGGTTGATGGACAGCGTCTTGCGTGACTTGGATTGCGTTTACGTCTACCTGGACGACATCCTCGTCACAAGCGCGTCCCGCGAAGAGCACCTCCGCCACCTCCGCACGCTCTTCGAACGCCTGGGCCAGCATGGCCTGATCGTAAACCCCGCCAAGTGCCAGTTCGGCATCGCCGAAATCGACTTTTTGGGGCACCGCGTCACCAGGCAAGGGGCCACCCCCTTACCGGCAAAGGTGGAGGCGGTCAAGGGGTTTCCGTGCCCTAGCATGATCAGGGGGCTCCAGGAGTTCCTGGGCATGGTGAACTTTTACCACCGTTTCCTGCCCCGCGTCGCCCAGCTCCTGCGCCCCCTGCACGAGGCCCTCCGGGGGAAGCCGGGCAAAGGTGACATTGTTTGGACCGAGCAGATGGACGCGGCATTCGCGGGCGCGAAGCCCGCCTTGGCTAACACCACCATGCTCGGGCACCCGGCGCTCGATGCACCGATCGCCCGCACCACCGATGCATCAGACTACGCGGTGGGCGCGGTGCACGAGCAATGGGTGCGTGGCGCTTGGCAACTGCTGGCGTTTTTCAGCCGGCAGCTTCGCCCGCACGAACGCCAGTACAGCACCTTCGACCGTGAGTTGCTCGGGCTCCACCTGGCGGTCCGGCACTTCCGCCATCTGCTCGAGGGCCGTTCGTTCATGGCCTTCGTCGACCACAAGCCCCTGGTCTTCGCGATGGCCAAGGTTGCCGAGCCATGGTCGGCCGGGCAGCAGCGTCACCTCTCGGCCGTGTCCGAGTACACGACAGACATCCGGCACGTCGTGGGAAAGGACAACCCGGTGGGGGATTGCCTTTCCCGGTCCGTCACCCACGCGGTCCACCTCGGGATCGACTATGCCCCGATGGCGGCGGACCAGACTGCCGACCCCGACGTCCAGGCCTTGCGGACTGCCGTCACGGGCCTCCGCATCACCGAGGTGCCGTTCGACGGCGCGGGCACGGCCCTCTTGTGCGACGTCTCCCTCGGGCGGCCTCGCCCCATCGTGCCTGTGGGCTGGCAGCACCGGGTTTTTGATGCCATCCACGGCCTGTCCCACCCGGGCACGAAGGCCTCCCAGAGGCTGGTCGCCGACAAGTTCGTCTGGCATGGCCTCCGGAAGGCCGTCCGCGATTGGACCAGGATGTGCCTCGCGTGCCAGCGCGCGAAGGTGCACCGCCACACCCAGGCCCCGTTGGCCCCGTTCACGGTGCCCGAACGTCGGTTCGACCACGTTCACGTGGACTTGGTGGGACCTCTGCCCCCCTCACGGGGTTTCACCCACGTCCTCACCATGGTGGACCGCACCACCCGGTGGCTGGAGGTCGTGCCTTTGGCGGCGACGACGGCGGCGGACGTCGCGCAGGCGTTCATCGCCACCTGGGTTGCCCGGTTCGGCACCCCCTCGGACATCTCATCCGACCGCGGCCCCCAGGTCACCTCGGAGCTCTGGGGGGCGGTCGCGGCGGGCTCGGCGTCCAGCTGCACCGCACCACGGCCTACCACCCCCAGGCCAACGGCCTGTGCGAGCGCTTCCACCGCTCCTTGAAGGCCACGCTCCGGGCCACCCTCCGCGACGGCGGCTGGGTCGACAGGCTCCCCTGGGTCCTGCTGGGCCTCCGGACGACGCCCAAGGACGACCTGCGCGCATCCGCGGCAGAGTTGGTCTTCGGACAACCGCTGCGGGTGCCGGGCGAGTTCCTCCCCGACTCCACGGCTCCATGGTCCGCGGCGCAGCAGCGCTCCACACTGCAGGCGACTGCCCGGAGGTTCGCCCCAGTGCCGATGGCACACCACGGGTGCCCGCAAACACACGTCGCCCCGGAGCTTCGCATGGCGGAGTACGTGTTCGTCCGCCACGATGCCCACCGGACACCGCTGCGGCCCCCGTACGACGGGCCCTTCCGCGTGCTGGAGACCGGGGCGAAACACTTCACCCTCGACATCGGCGGTACTCCTGACCGCGTTTCCGTGGACCGCCACAAGCCGGCCCACCTCGACGTGGACCACCCACCGCCAGTGGCTCGGCCCCCGCGTCGGGGCCACCTCCCGGCGAGCGGACCTCCGGCACCGCCCAGCCCCGCCGGCACGCCCCCCCCCCCGGTCCTGCACCCATCCCAGGTGCCGCCGGGAGCATCCCAGATGACACCAGCCGCCAGAGGGCGCTTCGGCCAGGTCATCCGTTTGCCACGCAAACTGACCCTTCAGGTGCGCGGGAATTCTGGGGGGTGGGGGGGGGGCGCGTGTGGCGGACCCGATGGCTCGCTTGCGCGGTGACATCATTCCGCGCACCAAGAGGGTGTCGGCCACGCCCGAGGGGTGGGCGTGGCCTCGGGATATACACGGGGCGCGCAGCCCCGAGCACTTCAGTGCTACAGTTTGAGCTATTGAATAAAGACTCTTTTGACCCTACGCGTTGTGGCTTACCTTCGTTGGCAAACAAGTTGCGTGCGTAGCACCACTCTACAAGCTCATCAAATTTGATTGGTCAGGATGGCGTAATATTTTGTCCAAGTACTGCTAAACTGGAGGTTTTTGGAAATGTCAAAAAGGCGATTTGTGTTCTCGTGTTTAAGTATATAATTCAATTGAAAAAAAAAATTTTCTTCAGGTCTTAATAGTTCTAAGGGGTATTAAGGTATGTGGGGTCTTAGAGACAGTAGTGACATCGTACATAATTAATAGACAGTCTCTGTTACCACGTGGTACATTACGGACATGGCAGCACGACGTGCTTCCATTTCAATAGTACGTAATTAATAGATAGACTCACGATGCAATGAAACGTAATTAACCACCGCACAGATATTATCGTTAATAAATAAACTTGGGAAAGCACGAACGAGGTGATGGCAGGTTTTCCCTGAGCTGCGTGTGATTACGTGCATCGATTACCACACGGAGAATATAAAAATTACCGACATTTACCACACGGAGAATATAAAAATTACCGACATTTACCACACGGAGAATATAAAAATTACCGACATTTACCACACGGAGAATATAAAAATTACCGACATTTACCACACGGAGAATATAACAATTAAAGACATTTACCACACGGAGAATATAAAAATTACCGACATTTACCAAACGGAGAATATAAAAATTACCGACATTTACCACACGGAGAATATAAAAATTACCGACATTTACCACACGGAGAATATAACAATTAAAGACATTTACCACACGGAGAATATAAAAATTACCGACATTTACCACACGGACAATATAAAAATTACCGACATTTACCACACGGAGAATATAAAAATTACCGACATTTACCACACGGAGAATATAAAAATTACCGACATTTACCACACGGACAATATAAAAATTACCGACATTTACCACACTGAGAATATAAAAATTACCGACATTTACCACATGGAGAATATAAAAATTACCGACATTTACCACACGGAGAATATAAAAATTACCGACATTTACCACACGGAGAATATAAAAATTACCGACATTTACCACACTGGGAATTATAAAAATTACCGACATTTATCATACGGAGAATGTAGCCTATAATTTGATAGATAACAAACCACTCGTCTGCCGGATGAAGAAGAGTAAAAAAGCTATTTCGGGCTGTCGGCCTACTCGACATGAAAAGACAAAATTCACTTAATGGTGTGAAAAACCCATGAAAGTACCTTCGTTGTGTTTTCTTCTTCAAAGAACGCATCTTGGTAAGTCAATAAACACGTCTCGAAGTCGATAAAGAAGTTAAATAAACGAAAAATCTTCAATGAAAACCCGGGAGTTGAAGAACGCACGTCTTCACCGGGAGACATCCACATCGAAATGATTGTTTGCGAACAATACCCGATCTGTGTGACGTAACATTCCATGTGTGACGTAGGCGTCCCTTGGACTTCAACAATGAGGAGTTTAAGCACAATCAGAATCTTCGATTCTGAGTCTTCATTATCGTTATTTATTTATTTTGAAATAGGAAGTGGCCGTGTGATGAGAGAAACAGGTTGAAAGTTAAACTTGTATTGGAGGGTTGGGCCGGCAAAGTGATGTCGGCAAGTAAAGTGACGTCGGCATGTATTTATTTTGAAATAAATAACGAAGGGACATCGTAGTACAGTGCACTCACTGTACAGTGCATCGCTATATTTTGAAATAAATAAATCGTTATATATTTTATGAGAAATAAAAATGTATTTTAGTGGTGGGTTGGGTTGCGGAATGATTTGACTTCCTCATTCGATTTCAATCATAATAACACATAGTATTAGTTGTGTCTATTTCAAGCAACTGTCTTGAATTTTTACTTTGTAATTGTTTTAATAGGAGGTGTTATTTCCTCGTAAGAACACACCACCCCATCCCTCCGCACAATGTTCATGTGACGTCATCACACTTACGAGTAGCCATGGGTTTTGGTTTACTCATTTGAGGATCGTGGAAGAGATGGAATTAGCAGACTGAATGAGGGCAGGAGAGGATGCATGGGTAAAGTGACGTAGGCATGTACGATCGGTATTGCGCATGCGCGGACTGGCTGTTTCAGCGTCTCGTCCATCTTGGGCTGATGTTGCCTGTTCATCCAAAATTGTGATCATTAAAATCTGATGTTGTGGCGGACACGATGGCGTTGGCGCGATGACATCATTCCGCGCACCAAGAGGGCGTCGGCCACGCCCGAGGAGTAGGCATGGCCTCGGGATATACACGGGGCTCACAGCCCCGACACAGCAGTGCTACAGTGAACTCTGATAACAAAGACCATTTAAACTTACTGCGTTGTCCGCTTCCTCCTTGGTAGCAAGGAGCGCGCGTAGCACCGTGCTCACTTCATTGGTGACCTCCGACATTCTAGTCAGCCATCGCTGACCACCCGAATCTGCCACAGCCATGGCAACCAACGCGGTATCCATCAAACTCCCCGAGTTCTGGGAGTCACAAGCTGAAGTCTGGTTCCTGCAGGCGGAAGCCCAGTTCCGACTTCGAGGCATCACGGTGGACGAGACCATGTACTCCCATGTGGTCGCCTCCCTTGGGCCCGGCACGGCCGCTCGCGTGGTGTCGGTCCTGAGGAACCCACCGGCAGACGACAGGTACGAGACGATCAAGCGTCTCCTCCTCGCCACGTTCGGCCTTACGGTGGACGCACGGGCCGACTGCCTCCTGGACCTCCCCGAGCTCGGTGACACGCGTCCGTCGGTCCGCATGGACCATATGCTGTCGTTGATGGGCGACGAAACCCCGAACGCTCTATTCCAGGCGTTATTTCGACGCCAGCTGCCGGCACGCGTTCGCCTCGCCTTGGCCGGTTCTGTGACGACGGAACCCCGAGCTCTCGCTGCCGAGGCCGACAGGTACTTCGCGGCGTTGGACACGCAGGCGAGTTTTGGCGTGGCCGTCGCGACTCCCGTGGCTGTCCCTGATGCTGATGCACCACACCTCGTGGATCTCGGGGCTGGGGCGCACTTCGTGTCCGCCGACATGCCTCGCCCACCACCACCACCACCACCACCGCCGCCGCAGAGAAAACCGCACCCTCTGCCAAATCTTCCGCCCACCTGGTGTTACTTCCACACGCAGTTCGGCCACAAGGCTCGGCAGTGTCGGCCGCCTTGCTCATTCGGCAGGTCAGGAAACGATCGAGCCGGCGCTCGGTGGCAGCTGTGAGCGTCGGCAATTCAAACAGCCTCCTATACATCACGGACACCCTGTCCGGGCGCCGTTACCTGTGCGATACAGGAGCGCAGGTGAGTGTCGTTCCTGCCGGTACGTCCAACAAGCAAACCGCAGGCCGAGGTCCCGTGCTGCTTGTGGCCAATGGTACGTCCATATGCACGTACGGAAAACGCTGTCTCTCTCTGCGGTTCGGAGGGCAGGTTTTCCGTTGGTCATTCGTCACAGCCGACGTGCCCTTGGCACTGCTCGGCGCGGACTTCTTATGTGCTAATGGATTGTTGGTGGACGTAAAGCGCAGAAGGCTTGTCCAGGCTGAGACGTTCAGCTCGCTCGCGTGCGTGCTGCCCGGCTCGTTGAGCGGCTCACGGAGCGGCTCGTCGAGCGGCTCGCCGAGCGGCTTGCTGAGCGGTTCGGTTCCGGCCAGGTTCATCTGTTCGCTTCCGGCAGCGGACGAATTCACCCGCCTCCTCGCCGGTTTCCCGGCCCTCACGCGGCCCACCTTCTCGGCAGGGCCCGTCAAGCATGGGGTGGAACACCACATTCCTACTGCCGGGCCACCGGTCTACGGCCGGGCACGCCGCCTCGCGCCGACGAAGCTCGCGGTAGCGAAAGCGGAGTTCGCTATGCTGGAGCGGCTCGGCATCGTGCAGCGCTCCAAGAGCGTGTGGGCGTCGCCGCTCCACATCGTGCCCAAGCCCGGCGGGGGATGGCGACCGTGCGGGGACTACCGGCGCCTCAACGACGCCACCACCCCCGACCGCTACCCCGTCCCCCACAATCCACATCCAGGACTTCTCCGCCCGGTTGGCGGGCATGTCCTTCTTTTTGAAGGTGGACCTCATACGCGGCTACCATCAGGTCCCCGTCAGGCCGGAGGACATCCCAAAGACGGCGGTCATCACGCCTTTCGGGCTTTTCTAATTTCTTCGGATGCCCTTCGGTTTGAAAAATGCGGCTCAGGCGTTCCAGCGCCTAATGGACAGCGTCTTGCGTGACTTGGATTTTTTGTACGTCTACCTGGATGACATCCTCGTCGCCAGCGCGTCCCGCGAAGAGCACCTTCACCATCTCCGCACGCTCTTCGAACGCCTGGGCCAGCATGGCCTTATCGTGAACCCCGCCAAGTGCCCATTCGGCGTCACCAGCATCGACTTTTTGGGGCACCACGTCACCAGGCACGGGGCCGTCCCCCTACCGGCCAAGGTGGAGGCGGAGAAGGGGTTTCCGTGCCCCCGCACGATCAAGGGGCTCCAGAAGTTCCTGGGCATGGTAAACTTTTACCTTCGGTTCCTGCCCCGCATCGCCCAGCTCCTGCGCCCCCTGCACGAGGCCCTTCGAGGGAAGCCGGGCAAAGGTGACGTTACCTGGACCGAACAGATGGACGCGGCGTTCGTGGGCGCGAAGCTCGCCTTGGCTAACGCCACCATGCTCAAGCACCCGGCGCCCGATGCACCGATCCCCCTCACCACCGACGCCTCGGACTACGCGGTGGGTGCGGTGCACGAGCAATGGGTGCATGGTGCCTGGCAACCGCTGGCGTTCTTCAGCCGGCAGCTTCGCCCGCCCGAACGCCGTTACAGTACCTTCGACCGTGAGTTGCTCGGGCTTCACCTGGCGGTCAGGCACTTCCGCCATCTGCTCGAGGGCCGTGCATATGGACAACCCGGTGGTGGATTGCCTTTCCCGGTCCATCGCCCACGCAGTCCACCTTGGCAACGACTATGCCCAGATGGCGGCGGACCAGGCCGCCGACCCCGGGGTCCAGGCCCTGCGGACCGCCGTCACGGGCCTCCGCATCACCGAGGTGCCGATCGTGCCCGCGGGCTGGCAGCGCCAGGTTTTTGACGCCATCCACGGCCTGTCCCACCCAGCACGAGGGCCTCCCAGAGGTTGGTCGCCGACAAGTTTGTCTGGCATGGCCTCCGGAAGGCCATCCGCGGCTGGACCAGGACGTGCCTCGCGTGCCAGCGTGCGAAGGTGCACCGACACACCCAGGCCCCATTGGCCCCGTTTACGGTGCCGGAACGTAGGTTCGACCACGTTCACGTGGACCTGGTGGGACCTCTCCCCCCCTCGCGGGGTTTCACCCATGTCCTAACCATGGTGGACCGCACCACCCGGTGGCTGGAGGCTGTGCCTTTGGCGGCGACGACGGCGGCGGACGTCACGCAGGCGTTTATCGCCACCTGGATCGCCCGGTTCGGCGTCCCCTCGGACATCTCGTCCGACCGCGGCCCCCAGTTCACATCGGAGCTCTGGGGGGCGGTCGCGCGGGGGCTCGGGGTCCAGCTGCACCGAACCACGGCCTACCACCCCCAGGCCAACGGCCTGTGCGAGCGCTTCCACCGCTCCTTGAAGGCCGCACTCCGGGCCACCCTCCGCGACAGCGGTTGGGTCGACAGACTCCCCTGGGTCCTGCTGGGCCTCCGGACGGCGCCCAAGGACGACCTGCGCACCTCCGCGGCGGAGTTGGTTTTTGGACAACTGCTGCGGGTGCCGGGCGAGTTCCTCCCCGACCCCACAGCGCCATGGTCCGCGGCGCAGGAGCGCTCCGCGCTGCAGGAGACCGCCCGGAGGTTCGCCCCAGTGCCGACGGCGCACCACGGGCACCCACCTACTCACGTCGCCCCGGAGCTTCGCACCGCGGAGTACGTCTTCGTCCGGCATGACGCCCACCGGACACCACTGTGGCCCCCGTACGACGGGCCTTTCCGCGTGCTGGAGACCGGGGCGAAACACTTCACCCTCGACATCGGCGGTACTCCTGACCGCGTTTCCGTGGACCGACTCAAGCCGGCCCACCTCGATGTGGACCAACCCCCGCCAGTGGCTCGGCCCCCGCGGCCCGGCCGCCCCCCGGCGGGCGGACCTCCGGCACCGCCCGGCCCTGCCGGCACCCCCCCCCCCCCCCCGGTCCTGCACCCATCCCAGGTGACGCCGGAGGCATCCCAGATGACATCCCGGCATCCCCGACGCCACCAGCCGCCAGAGGGCGCTTTGGCCGGGTCATCCATTTGCCCCGCAAACTGACCCTTCAGGTGCGCGGGAATTCTGGGGGCGCGCGTGTGGCAGACACGATGGCGCTGGCGCGATGACATCATTCTGCGCACCAAGAGGGCGCCGGCCACGCCCGAGGAGTAGGCGTGGCCTCGGGATATACACGGGGCTCACAGCCCCGAGCACGGCAGTGCTACAGTGAACTATGATAATAAAGACCATTTAAACTTACCGCGTTGTCCGCTTCCTCCTTGGTAGCAAGTAGCGCGCGTAGCACCGCGCTCGCTTCAATGTTATAACAAAGGCTGAATGTGTTTTGGTGGGATTATCGCTGTTAAGGTAGGAGAAGCGTTTACTTTTACAGGTGTGGTGGCAGCGTCTTCAAACTCATTCACCCCTTGGCTCAACAATCGACGATGAACAAAGATGACAGAGAGGACGTCCCTACTGCCGTGGGACGCAATGCACAACAGAAGTTGCTGCACTTGGACTTCATGCTTCATCAAATCGCTAATTATTGTCCCATCATCTCCAGATACTCCAATGTCAAGGAGTTTAACTTCTCTACCGTAATTAGTGAGGAATCTGCGATGTATTGAAAACGAGGCTGGTTGTGATTATTTATGAAAAATCCTTGTGTTTCAGTCATGATAATTATTTTAATAAATCAAGGGCAACCTTCGTATTTTGAATTTTGAAAATATGGATTCCCAGACTTCAGCTTCACCAAGTACAATAACCCATGTGTGAGTGGTGTTGAAGATATGAGTCCTTAAAACAGTCGAATTGCGAAAAAGGTTTTTTTTGGATCCTGATGACAAACATGATATTCCACTGTACTGTGATGAAGAGAGATCTAATGGAGAACTGTTTACCCAGAGTCCACTATGTAGTTGTCTATCCATATTCGAGATTTAAAGCAGCATCTCGATCAGTCATGGCTTATGAGCAATATATTGTGACTGTAACTGACTTATTAAGTGACTTGTGACAGCAATAAAAAAATTCAAATTTCAAATTTAGTACTAAATTAAGTGTGGAACCTGAATTCAACAACAACAACAACAACAAGAACAAATATATATATATATATTGTTGCGGATCTCCCGAAGCCCGTCCACGTTACAAAATGGAGGGATTAAACCCCCTTTTCCCCTTGGGTCTTCGTGTCCACGAGGCTGAATCGCCACTTCCGCAGCAAGCATGAAAAAGGGTATCGGGTCGACGCCGCACGTACCTTTGACCCACGCTGCCCCGAAAGCGGGGACCGGACCTCGCACGAGCCACGCTAATCGAGTACGCCCGAGTGGTATACGGATCACGTGACTCGTGCCGTTACTTTTATGGAACCCGATTCAAGCGGTTTTACACGTACTATGCTAGGCCAATTAATGGAAGGGACGGGAATGGTCAAATCAGAGGAAGAACACAATTAATTTACAATGTACAATAATCAGGGTAAAGGAAAGGGGACACAGAGCAGAAGCTTAACAGTTTTAACTTATAACCAGACACAGGGCCCACTCACTCACACGGGGAAATGGAGGAAGAAAGTTCGCGCGCCAAACGCGCTTTGCCGTCGGTCGCTCCGGGACAGCTCGCCCGGCGTGGCCCTCTGGCAGTCACGGTACGTATGCAGGAAAATGCAGGCAGGGAGATCGCGCGTCTGTGGCCCGGAACGGATCGTCTTCACAAGCGTGATTAATACAGCGCAGCAGAGCGCATGGCACAGGGCAGGTTTGTGTACAACGATGATAACAGGCAATTCAATTCACTCGTACTGCAGCTCAACTCGTGTTCTCAAGCTCAACTCGCACTCCAGCTCCACTGATCTGAACTCTGACTCTGACTGAGGCGGGGGGCTCGGAGCAGGATTTTATGGCTCCGCCCCGGCCCTACCCGAATGTTCCATGCTCCGCCTCCCGTTGCCGTGGTTAGCCACTCCCCCCGAGCTCTGATTGGCGGCTCGTGCTTACCGACCACTCCCCCTGCAGCTCCACCCTTCGGCCTTGCCAGACTTGTTCAGGCCGAGCATGTGGCATTCCAGCGCAAAAGACACAGGCTAAGCTCACTGGCCTACTCAATGCAAAACTAACACAGGAAAGGAGACTACCTTACATTTACGAAGAAATAACTACACTATCGCAAGGCTACATGTTGTGGTGCGTCTACCTACGAGGGGGGTTATCCTTTATTCCAAAACCGCAACAATATATATACAGACTTGGCATTTAATACGGAATATTCAAGATGACTTAGAACCAAAAGTTCATTGGAATTATGTTGAAATTATTCTAGATTTTGTTAATGTGACCTTTAAAAGAAACAAAAACCACATTTGACATTTCGAATCAAATAAATTCATCCTTGAAAGTGATGCAAACTGATATCGAACTCAATTCACGGACAGTACTGTGTTAAACTTCTGTACGTTTTCCAGAAGTATCTCTTTATTTTGCACATTAGCCAAAAAAAATTTCAACAAAAACAAAAGCTAAATTATGACTGGGATTACGAACAGTAAAATTACAGTTCAGTACTTCGTGTAACCCCCACGAGCATTCAGGAGAGCACATACACGTCGAGGCATGCTGTTCACGAGATTTGCCAAGGTTTGGACACGAATCGCTTGCCATGCAGTGACAATAGCCTGCTGCAATTCATGCACAGAGGTCGGCTGCTGGTCCAAGTGGTCGATTTGACGCGTTAATTCTGCCCACAAGTTCTCTATCGGATTCATATCCGGGGACATGGCAGGCCACACCATATGCTCTACACCACGGTCAGCAAGAAAGTGTTGGATCATGCGAGCACGATGAGGCCATACATTGTCATCTTGGAAGACAACGTTTCCTCGAAAGGCTGCACGAGCAAATGGAAGCAATGATTCTTCCAGAATGACCCTGTACTTGAACTGGTTCAGGTTTCCATTCAGAACAACCAGGTCAGTTTTGCCCCCTGCATGAAAAGCAGCCCAAACGGTCACCCCACCACCTCCAGCTTGGACTCTTGGCACTGTACAATCTTCGTTGTGGGCTTCATGCACTTGTCTGCGCACTCAGACGTGGCCATCTTGACGATGGACCAGAAATCTAGACTCATCACTGAAGGTCACGTGATTCCAGTGTCCTGGCTGCCATTGACGGTGCTCTCTGGCCCACTGTAATCGGCGCTGGCTATGTTGTCTGGTCAGGCGTGGCTTTCTCAGGGGACGCCTGGCACGATAGCCTGCTTGAACCAGTCGTTGGTTGAATAGCCTTCTGGATACAGGCACATTTGTCAGTTGCTGCCACTCAGCCCTAAGCCAATTAGTTGACTTGGTACGGCCATTGCAGACTAACCGGTGCAGCTGGCGATCATCTCTCCTTGTGGTTCTGCATGGACGTCCTGGCCTCGGTATTGGAGTAGGGACACCCCTCTGAGCATTTTGTTTCAGGATCTTTGACACCTGACCTTGAGTGATGCCATACTGCCGAGCAATAGCACGCTGTTTCATGCCAGAATTTCGTAAAGCCACCACTCCATGACAAACAGCATTGTCAAGTTGATGGACCATCTCCAGAGGAAGCGGCAATAACTTTTGTAGACGTGCAGCAGTTGTTTTCCACTAATATGGAACGCAACAACCCTTATATACCCGATTGTGAAGCCAATCGTCAAATGTACCTGTCCTTACATTTTGTCATGCCACCTGTGATATCATCATTTTATTGACTTCTTGCTGCGAAAGACAATCAGTGACATTGTTCTTTCAACAAAGACATCACCGAAGGGTAAAAGAAACTCACCAGATTGATATACTGAGTTCAGAAATTAAACCGAAGTCAAGAAAAAAAAAAAATTCCATATCAAATGCGAAGTCTGTATATATATATATGTATATATATATATATATATATATATATATATATATATATATATATGTATATATATATATATGTATATATACATATATATGTATATATACATATATATATGTATATATATATATATATATATATATATATATATATATATATATATATATATATATATATATATATATGAATATATATATATATATATATATATATATATATATATATATATAGTATATATATTGAAGTATATTGAAGTCCAATATATATATATATATTGTTACGGTTTTGGAATAAAGGATTTTCAACAATACTGATAGATAAAGGTGATATAACATAACAAATATCATGAAACATTTACATTTTGTAGTCCATTGTATAATTTAAACAAACATAAATGCAAATTTCGCATGTGGAAAAAGTAAGTACTAGTTTGGTATATATATATATATACTACATGGTATATATATATATATGTACTATATACCTAAGTATATATATATACTAGCTTGGCTCGCCTCGCTGCGCTCGCCTCAACAAGCGACGTTACTGAGGAACGGGCTTATTTTAGCTGAGGATAATGACTGTACCTGAGTTGCTGTGTTGTCATGATTTACACCAATCATAATACAAACAATTCTTTTGCACAAATGTATTTGCTGTGTTTGTGATATTACATTTTTATAAGCAATTTAGTTTGAAGATTCAGGTTGAATGTTTTTTTGTTTCAAGAAAGAACCCCTCAGCACATACAAAAGGGAGGGGTAGGTGCAGACTGGAAGTTTGGGACGATTACACCTCACCACCAAGTAATTTAAAACACCTCACAGCCATAAAACACGTAATAATAACACCTCACAACCACGAAATTGAAAACACCTCACAGCCATAAAACACGTAATAAAAACACCTCACCACCACAAAATTGAAAACACCTCACAGCCATAAAACACGTAATAAAAACACCTCACAGCCATAAAACACGAAATAAAAACACATCACAGCCATAAAACACGAAATAAAAACACCTCACAGCCATAAAACACGAAACAAAAACACCTCACAGCCATAAAACATAATAAAAACACCTCATAGCCATAAAACACGTAATAAAAACACCTCACAGCCATAAAACATGAAATAAAACACCTCAGCCATAAAACACGTAAAAAAAACACCTCACTACCACGAAATTGAAAACACCTCACAGCCATAAAACACGTAATAAAAACACCTCACCACCACAAAATTGAAAACACCTCACAGCCATAAAACACGTAATAAAACACCTCACAGCCATAAAACACGTAATAAAAACACCTCACAGCCATAAAACACGAAATAAAAACACCTCATAGCCATAAAACACGAAATAAAAACACCTCACAGCCATAAAACACGAAACAAAAACACCTCACAGCCATAAAACATAATAAAAACACCTCATAGCCATAAAACATGTAATAAAAACACCTCACAGCCATAAAACACGTAATAAAAACACCTCACAGCCATAAAACATGAAATAAAACACCTCACAGCCATAAAACACGTAAAAAAAACACCTCACAGCCATAAAACACGTAATAAAACACCTCACAGCCATAAAACACGTAATAAAAACACCTCCCAGCGATAAAACACGTAATAAAAACACCTCTCCACCACAAAATTAAAAACACCTCACCACCACGAAATTGAAAACACCTCACCACCACGAAATTGAAAACACCTCACAGCCATAAAACACGAAATAAAAACACCTCACAGCCATAAAACATGAAATAAAAACACCTCACAGCCATAAAACACGTAATAAAAACACGTCTTGCCTACACTAACAGTAAACGGTCTTGCCTACACTAACAGTACCCGAACCCTTTGTGGTACTTACAAATTCAAATTCGTCTCCACGTCTTGTCTCCCATATCCCCCTCTATACCAAATTTGTTGTCCAATCCCTCCCAAGAAGGAAGAGATGGAATAACACACAATGTCACTTTCACGTCATGATGCGTCTTACACTCTCAAACAGTTTACAAAACCCTGGTGTGGAGTTCGTCTCCTTGGTGAGTGGTTGTGGATGGCGTGAAGGGAATTCCTCATTTCCTAACTACACTAACTGACAATAACTCATTTAAACTACCCGGGGTCGTGCCCTGCCAATTCAATTGGCCATCTTTAAACTATGTGGTTCTAAAAACCTGATTCTCATCGACCACTCTGCGGTGCCCATGAATTTGGGTCTCACTCCCCAATTTTTCAATCTGTGCCCTTGCACAATTTCGGGGCTGGGTCGTGTGGCTCCACTAGCAGGTCGACCTACCTGCGCACCTCCGCCACTGAAGTCACCACCTGAGCTTACCTGCTCCTGTGACTACCTAAACCAGGGAAGACCCCTCCTGGCACTCTACCCCTCTGATGCCCTCTCTGGCATTGGGCTACCCGGGCCCTTCTCTTGGATCATCGGGCCCCATTGAACCCTACTCCCAACTCTAACTGGCTCCCGGAGCCTACCTGCGGCCTCAGCTGGCCGACAGACTACCAGTGGCGGAGTGCCCCAATAACCATACGCAACAACAAAGCCCACACGCCCAGCCATTCCACATAGTCATGCACCCAACCAAGCACTTCTTGCTACTTCCTCCACCACAGGTGTCAATATCAAAACAATTTACCTAAGCCCTCTACCTGGCTTTAAACTACCCACCCCGGTATTCGTGAAGGGGTCCATCTCCCCCATTCACTCCTTTGCACCATGCATTCCACACCATTCCACACCAAGCATTCCACACCATTTATTCCTCTCGCACACCATTGATCTTGCACACTACTTCTCTCGCACACTCTTTTGTGCTTACACACCTTTTTCCATACACTCCAACACAAATCCATTGGTTCTCCATACACAATTCCTCACACACGGTTATTCTCAACCAATTCCTCATTTGCTCAATACCATCCTCACACACACAGCATCATCTTGCTGACTACTTCCCCTACAACTCGTGCTTCCCCGTCTTCCCTTACACGAAGCACACCCTTCGTCGTTATCATCCTTCTAATCCCTCTACGTCCCCTCTACTTGTACAAATGTCGCTACTCAACTCTCATGTCCTCTACTGTCATTTACTAAATCCCTAACGATTAACCTAGCCGGCCCTCGGCGAGCTTCGGTGCCCCATGGAGGTAACCATCGCTGGTCCCTCTATGTGCATGTTCACTGCCATCCCCCTAATCTAATGCTCATGAGCCCAAGTGAGGAATGGTGAAACTTCCATTCCTACATGCAGGGTACCATTCGCCAACACTATTACTATCCGTCCACTCTACTTGAGCCTCTCGGTGCGGAAATACATTTTCACAGCCCGGCTTCGCAAAGCCGAGCGATGCATGCGGGTGGTTGGTCTACTGTAGGTTGGGTCCGTCCGGCATTTTCGATTCAGGGGAGGAGGCATGCTTGGGCCAAGGTTCAAGGCGCCATCCCTGAGTGGAGCCTTGCGGTCCCACACACGATGGCCCAACCGCCCACGGTCGGAGCACCGCAGCAGCTATCGGGTGAGGCTCCGACCTCTCCTTCCTCCCCTTGAACTGTGCCGATCGCCTTTCCCGCCAAGGCGTGGCACCGACCATACAGGGCGGGGCCCGGCACAAACCGTGCACGCCGATCCTTGCAAGACCGCCACGGCAACGATCGCCGCCAGTCCCCGCAGCACACAAAGCACACCACGCACACCACGCAGGGCTCGCGTCAGCTATACGTCACGCTAAACGCTACCCCGGTCTGCGTCGATGCTCGGGCCGCGATCTCACCCCACGCGACCCCGTTCCTCACTCGAACAACGCGGCGCTCCAGCGCCTCTCATACACTCCCTGCATTCCGTTACTGCACACTCTCTCTCCGCACACGGTCCGGTGTGCATTCCTCCTCGCAACAACTTCTATCCACACATCCCAACTATCTCTTCCTCATATGTGGCGACTTCAACGATCATCATGCCAGCTGGCTGGGTGTGGGTTCATCTCTCACCAGCCATGTCTCCTCAGCAAAGGACTTCTGCGACTCACTGGGATTGACACAATCTAAAAATTTCCCGACCCGGATCTCAGGCAATGGTGTATCTTCTCTTCTAGACTTGGTTATGACAAACTTCCCTGCTAATGTCTGCTGCTCTTCTTCTGCCCCAATCGGTTCTTCTGATCATGTGCTTGTTAAAGTGGACATCTGTCTGGCCATTCTCAGAGAGCCTCCTCAGCGTCTCTGAGTCTGGCATTTCACTCAGGCTGACTGGCACGGTCTTCAAGCAGCCATCAATCATCTGGACTGGTCTCCCATCTCCACTGCCTCTGACATCAACTCATCCTGGGAATTCTTCCAAAGCAAACTACTCTCTCTCATGCACAGATTTATCCCATCTCATCTTCAGTTGTCTTCCCCTTCCTCCCATCCATGGTACACTGAATCTTGTGGTGAGGCAGTTGCCCTGAAACACCTTGCCTTTGCCTCTTGGAAGGCTAATCCAACTGAAGGCAATCTCAGTTCCTTCCACCAAGCTCGAAACAAGTGTGTGTCTACCCTCAGGAGTGCCAGGAAGCACTATCTCTCCACACTCAAGAATGAAATCTCAAACCTGTCTCCTTCGTCCAAATCCGGGTGGCATCTGGTCAAATCCGTTTCTGGTGTTTGTTCCCCCTGCATCCCCTCCCTTACCTCAAATGGCTACACAGTTGACACCGCACGTGACAAAGCCGAATGCCCCAACTCTGTGTTTGCCTCAAAATCTTGTGTCCCAAACCCATCTCTCTCTGTTCCCACCTTACCCAGTCGAACCCAACTGCTCCTGGACTCTGTGTCCTTCTCTCCTGACAAGGTGGAGGAGTTTTTGTCAAACCTCGACTCTGATTCTGCAATTGGACCAGACGGCATCAGCGCACAGGTCCTAAAATCCTGCTCTTCCGCTCTATCTCACCCTCTCTCTGTTCTTTTCACCCTCTCTTTTGCTCAAGGTCATCTGCTAGCATCCTGGAAATCAGCAAACATTACCGCTTTACACAAAAAAGGTGCAAAAACAGATCCTTGCAACTACAGACCAATCAGCCTGCTCCCAATTATCAGCAAAGTCATGGAATCCATCATTGCTTCAGATATCAAATCCTTCCTCTTCTCCAATGGCTTGATCTCCGATCATCAATTTGGATTCGGGCCAGGTCATTATACTCTGGACATGCTGCTTCTGCTGTCTCAACAATGGATGGAGGTCCTCAATGTCAAACAGGAAATCAGAGCCGTCTCCCTTGACATATCACGTGCCTTCGATACAGTCAGGCACACAGCTCTGCTCACCAAACTCTCCTCCTATGGTATCCACGGAAATCTCCACGCATGGCTTGCGGACTTCCTCTCTGGTCATCGTCAACATGTGGCCCTGAATGGATTTCTCTCATCTCCCCTTCCTGTTCAGGCTGGAGTTCCCCAAGGCAGTGTTCTGGGCCCTGTGCTTTTTCTGGTCTTTACCAATGATCTCTCCGCCTCTCTGGAAAATCCTCTCTATCTCTTTGTTGATGACTCCACTCTCTGCCGCTCCATTCCTCTTCCCTCAGATCGGCAGTCTGCAGCCTCCTCACTTTCTGAAGACTTGGACAAAATCACAGACTGGTCAAACAAGTGGAACATGTCTTTCAATCCTGACAAATCTCACACTCTTACTATGTCTCTCCGAAAAGATCGACTGGACAACCCTCCCATCTACTTTCTCAACAAACCTCTCCAAGAAGTTCTGTCGCTCAAGCTTTTGGGTCTCACTATCTGCCATGATCTTTCTTGGGAAAACCACATTTCCAAGCTGGCCTCCAAAGCCAGTCGCCGACTGGGCATCCTCCGCCCTGAGCTCCTCACCTGAGCTCCTCACCACATACAAGGCTTTCATCTGCAGCTCAATGGAATACTGCTCTCCCCTCTGGGCTGGTGCTCCTGCCACACACATTGCTCGGCTTCACGCTGTTGAAACCAAAGCTTTCAGAATCATTGGAATCTCCCGTGATGAAGCTATCTCTGAGGGCCTTTCACTCACTCACCGCAGACAGGGAGGTGGTCTTTCTGTCTTCTACCGACTCCTCTCCGGCCTTGCTCCCCCAGCTCTCTCTGTGCTTTGTCCCCCAAATATTCCTACAGGTCGCACAAGACCTGCCAGCAACCCTCTGATGGTTAAACTGCCGAAATCTCGGCTCTCTGCTCACCTTCGCTCTTTCATTCCCCTTTTCTCCTGCCTCTGGAACAAACTCCCACACTCCCTTCAATCCCACTCCTCCCTCCAGGTCTTTAAAACAGCTGTTCACCACCATCTCTTATCTTTCCCCATCCAAAACCTTGATCTTTTCTACCCCCACTAATTCACCCCAGATCCACCTTGTTTGAAATTCCAACTTCTTTCCTGGAAGTCCTGGCAGTGTCCATATGTTTTATACCTCTCCCACCCCCCCCCCCTTCCTATGCCTATGCCCCCCCCCCCCCCACCAAAGCCCTCTCCCTCCCCCTGATCTCTCGATGTCCCTGCTCTCAGATGTTGTGTTTGTGTTCCTCCCCCCTCTCACCCCATCTTGTCTACCGCTCCCCATGTTATATGTTTTATGTGTCGGTTTGTCTTTCTGTGTGATTAATGTTAGCTCTTTCACAAGCCTCGATCTTGTATACAAAAAAAAAAAAAAAGAACACCGTACTCGCACCTGCACACCTAGGCGCACTCATACCTTTCACACACTCCGTTACACACTCTGTAACACCTTCGGCCATCGCACACCCTCACGCACACTCTTTTGTTACACACTCAGTAACAACCACGGGTGTGCACTCTTCTGTTGCACACCCAATCACATGCTCTGGTGTGCATTCTCCCTCACTCTCCTCGGCCATCGCACCCTCTGTAACACACTCTTCTTCGACACACTCTTCCCACTCACATTCCATCATACACTCGCGCTCCGGTGCACACTTCTTTCACACACGCGCGCCATTCACCCTCGTACACCACACAAAGGACCTTCCACGAGCGCCCGGGTTGCGCCTCGATCCCAAGCGCGCCAAAAATCTTTTCCCGCCATACACACCCCTACTCACCTTTGGGATTCTCTTCTCCGCCAGCACCTGCAAACCTTCATTGGGGTTCGCAAGCCCGACATCACAACGCAAACACAGACTTTGCTCAGGCTCCATTTCTTCCCTCTGTGCTATATCCTTTATTTCTGCTGTCTCTTCGGCCCCAATTTCAACTATAATTTATTTTTCCTCGACGACTGCTGGCGCCAATAAAATTCCTTTTTCCAATTCGACGGCCGTCGGCTTTTCCACACCCCGAGTCGTGATTTCTATTCCCTCGGTCAACTTGACTGCGCTCTGCCCAAGCTCGCTCCTTGTGCGTTCCTCACATCGCGTTACCCCGTCGCGTCGCTTTGCGACCTCCTCGCTCAGCTTGCGCCTTATGTCCTTCCCTGCCTCTTTTATTTCCTTCTTAGACGCCACCCTCATTTTTTCCAATTCGTTCTTTTGGGTGCCATTTTGTTTTCCAACCCATTTTTCAACTCTTCCAATTCCCGGGTGGATTTGTCCCCCAATTCTTTCAATTGGTCACCCATTTCTTTCAATTGGCCACCCATATTGCTTTCCAATTCATTTTTCACCTCTTTCAATTCCAGGGTGGTTTTGTCCCCCAATTCTTTCCTTTCCCGGGTGGTTTTGCCCCCCTCCATTTCTATGGATGCCTGTATTTGCGCCATGAATAATTGCATGTACCTTGGCACCGCAGGCTCGGCACTCGCCGCCACGTGCGAGGCGCCACCATTTTCTACCCCTTCTGCTGGCCCTTCGTCAATTGCCTCTTCTTCTCCCAATTCTTCCTACGGGTCCTGGGTTATTGATTCTACTTCATCAAATACCTCATCTTCTACCCCCACCGGCATTCGACCGCCTTGACTAGCCATGGCACGAATTTAAATTTGGTTCTTAAAAACTAAATTTCGGTCACTCGTAATTTTGGAGTGCGTTAAGCGCATTTCGGGTCCTATCCCAAACTCCTGACACCAATTGTTGCGATTCTCTCGCCGGCCTTCTTCCCCTTATCAAGGGGGGATTAATCCCCTTGTCTTTAGTGGCCTGGCGGAACCGAGACCTGAAACGTCCTTTTCGGTCGAGCGCAAAATAGGGTTTCGGGACCAAATTCTCGCTCATACCTAAGCACTCATGCCGCCACGGAAACGAGGAAGCAAGCCTCGCACGAACCACGTGAGGTTGGAGTACGCCGAGCGGTTTGCGTACACATGATCCCGGGAGTCTCAATTAATGGACCCGATTTAAGCGGTTCTATTCGTGCCATGCTTAGTCAAATGGAGAAATCACGGGAACGATCGAATCAGGGAGAAAGGAAGAACAGATGGGTTTAATTATTACCAAACTTATTTACAGTTCAAGGACGCAGGGACACAGAGCAAGCTTAGACAGTCTTAACTTATCCCTGGAAAACGGGCCCGTCTCACTCACATTCACACGGGGGAATGCAGATGGGCAGGTGTTCCCCAACGCGTCCAGCGATGGTCCTCGTCCAGCTCTCCATGGTCCCCGGCACGTCCCATGAAGATGGCGGCAGCCGAAGGCAGGGGCTCGTAGCACGTCTCTCGAACGAAAGAGATATCGGGCAGAACGGCAATGGGCGGACTTTTACGGCAAAGGGGCGGACTTTTATGGCAAAGGGCGGTTACTCAGCCTTTCTTATGCAAGTGCGGCAAGGCTCACCAAGCATGCCACGTTCTGGCTGTAAGTTCAACAACGAGTCCTTCTCCCGTAACTGGTGCAAGTCCTTTGGGTTCTCCAGCGCTAGTCCTTGTATCGCAAGCTCCCCGATGCAAGTCCTTCCGAGGGCTTTGTGCATCGGGTTATATAGGTACGTCCCGTGAACCTTCTGGAACTCACCAGACTCTTCTCACCACGCCCTCTGACGCCACCACCTCTGAGCTCTGATTGGCGGCTCATGCTTACCGTCATTGCTCCTGCCGCTCCGCCTTGACTCCGCCCCGATCCTCCTCTGCCTGCCTCGTGTTGACTCGCCCAATATGAACCAACGTTAACGCAAAAGGGGCTGAGGCTACGGACGTAGGATGATTGGTGGCAGTAGGGCCTATTCTCCTGTCTTTACACAACGCAGAACTAACATAGGAAATGGCTTATTCTCACACATACTAAGAAATAACTATACTACAAATGAGGCTACATGTTGCTTGTGTGACTATCTATGGGGGGCAAACCTTTAACATTTATTGAACTCACTGTACAAACCTCAAAACCGTAACAATATATATATATATATATATATATATATATATATATATATATATATATATATATATATATATATATATATATATATGTGTGTGTGTGTGTGTGTGTATATATATATATATATATATATATATATATATATACATACACACACACACACACACACACACACACACACACACACACACACACACACACACACACACACACACACACACACATATATATATATATATATATATATATATATATATATATATATATATATATATATATATATATATATATATATGTCGAGATCCGTTGATAGACTCCAGACTGAGAGAAGGTGCAACTGAGATATTTATTGGATTCGTCATTCACAAGCTTGTGGGAAGCAAAACCATCGAACCGAGGCTCATAAATGATCAACTTCTCAACAGAAATGCTCTCCCTTAATTCGGTCAAACTTTCACTTTATAAAGGAAATATTGGGGTGTGGTTTTAGCTCTCGAGACAAAGGAAAGACAGAGTGGTCTCCAAGGTCATTCATGGGTCAAACAACATGTTGACTACTTTCTAGAAACCTGATTTTTGGGGGAAAGTTCAGCAAGTCGTAAAAATACCAAACATGAAAGTGATCTAACACAGTCTTGTGGGGGGCTGGAAAGATAAGGTTTGGTCTTCACAGAGTGAAGGATAATACCATCAGGGCCTGGATTTACAAAGCATATAACTTCTTATAACAAGTTTCCAAAGGAATATTTCGACAGTAAGAGAACATGCCATCACAGTAACTTAACTCTTTAACAGGAAATATAATGGATAAAGTTAACTCTTTAACAGGAAATATAATGGATAAAGTTTGCAAAGCAACACACATATAAATTGGTTATATTTTAGTAATTGGTCAGAC
Organism: Myxine glutinosa; assembly: GCF_964187855.1. NCBI lineage: Eukaryota > Metazoa > Chordata > Myxini > Myxiniformes > Myxinidae > Myxine > Myxine glutinosa. The sequence goes on from NC_136267.1 coordinate 71,458,360, forward strand.
AATAATAGAACACAACGGGGGGGGGGGGGGAGTCTGAACCCCCACATACCGCCCTTTTGGATCTAAGATACAACGTTTCTCTATGAGCCAATCAAAGGCCTTTATTCAGTCAAAGTAGGAAGGCAGCAAATGAAAAATGTCACGCGAATGCGGCCCAAGTGGGCATGCCAATGCCCAAAGCACCTCGCATCGCACCCAGAAGGACGATTCGCATGTGTGTGTGTGAGTGTGTAATGTGTGCTGGCCATAGAGACATGATTTTCCAATGGCGCGTCGGATCCACAACGAAGGCGTCTGGTTCCGCAGGGGTCCACACTCGAGAAGGTCTCCCGACCCACCCTTTGGCCACGGAGGTGCAGCCGGGACCCTCCTCTAGCGAGAGCTCACCCAAGTATTACCAGGCATAGTCCTTATAGATCTTCGGCGCTCAATCGATCTCCATGTTCATAAGACCTTGAATGTGCAGTCGTTCTGCCGGGGAATACATAACAACATCAGTGTCGGGAGATTTAAACTTGCGGCCTGGATGGTCAGCAGTCAAAGCCTTACACTTCAGGAAAAAGAGAGAGACTTCCTTTAGGTAGTCGTTTGCGTCTGCATGCGACATGTAGGGATCCAGGATGATCGGTTTCCTGGCAGGATGGCCCAGCAATGCATTTGGGTCCAGAGCCGAGTCAAAATCCAGGGCTGGGACAGCAAGGGTTGAACTGCTGTGAGCTCGTGAGACATAAGTGACATGAGAATTATTAGGCGGGGTCCGTGAGGACCAAATCAGGTTCACATCCGGATCCAAATCCAATTTTACAGTGTGATCAAAATCATTTTCAAAATCGTTATTGGCAACATCAAAAATGGAAGAACATTCTTCAGACGCGGAGATCTCATCATTGCTGCTCAGTGACTCGTTCGGGTCATCGTTCCAGGGTCCGCAGTCCGCAGTCACGTCGACAGCCGGAGGTTCATTTGGGTCCATGGTCAGCTTGACGGTCACCAGCATGGCTTTTCCTTCTGCATTGTCCATCCTGTAAAACATTTTCTCACACACGCAAGGACTAACCTTGATTAGTACACCACCAATCACAATTCCGAGGATTATTACCAAGACGGTCAATATCCACTTTGCTATTGTACCACCACAAGTCCATCCCTTAAAACCAGTCGGTGAGCCACTGGTACGAGGCTTCTTGGTCCCTTCGATCCTTTATCAATCTATGTCCACTTTCCCTTAACCTTACAATAGCAGCTCTGACCCCCTCTGATGGACATCAGATATGTACATACAACACTTATCATCAACGTTTTACCACCCTTTCCCTTCCTTCTCAACAAATCCCTGCAGAATCCCCTGTCATTAACAAATAATTCACCTGATTCGACTTTCCTTTATCGTCTCTGCCCTTCCCCCGTTACCTTTTGGCATCCCAATGCTTTTAAACAAACAGCTTTAACAACACCTGTTGCAGTGAATATATTTCCCCTGCTCCCTTCCAGGAAAACATTCGTCCCAGACCACCCGAGGTCACCTCAGGTGCACCCGGCACCCGAGCTCACCCGTTCTCATTGCACATCCCTTCTTGGGGGACATGCTCCACCATGCAGCACCCTCTTCAAACTATGTCCTTTTACAAGCATGCCTACTCCACCATCGCCTCGGTACACACGTTTCTGCAGCCTTATTCACATAGTACATACGCACCCCTTCAAATGTCCCCGACAACCTCGGTCTTGGGGGGATGGGGGACGGGGGGGGGGGGGGGCGGTTGCAGTGCGTGGCATTCCCCTCATGTCACCTACGCCGCCCTCGTTCCCCAGTCCACACAACAGCCCACAATTTTCTCAGGGCACACACCTGCCTCTTTGAAATCCATGTTTCAGAAATATAACTCCATGGCCTGCTAGACGACCAGACAGACACAGGGGCACACATCGGTGAGTTATCGCTGGCATTCTCAACCAACTCCCTATTCCTGCCATAATTTTGGCAAACTGTGCGTCCTATCCTTTGGTTGGCGGCCCTTCCTGTCCGCCCTTGCATTGCCCCGAGCAACGTCAGTGTCCGCCCTTTGGTGGCCTCCAAATTCTATATCTCTTTATCTATTTATCTCTCCAAATTCTTCCAAATTCTTTATCACCGAACCTGCGGATGTGAGGACACCTCGCATTTTCCAAATTCCCTACAAGAATTCCCTACAAGGTTGTTTCAGCCTCTGGCCCGATGGCTGTCCAATATCTACAATATAAATCCCAACTTTTCCCAATTTCCCAACAACAACAATTCCCAATCTTTTTCCCGCCAACACACCACCATTTACCTCCCCCTGTTATTTATTTATTTTCGTAAATAAACAAATAATAAAATAACCTGGTCTATTTATTGAAAATAAAAATAGTTCTCATATGTCCTAACGTCTGGTCAATTTTTCTCACCCACTGTGACTCACTCGAAATAGATTCTCACTGTTTGAGTGCAGGTGTCCTATTTTACTCTTTCCCCTGTTGGTGTGGACACACGTCACTAATGCACCCATCCAAACACCATTCTACCGCACACACCACAGGTGCCAATATCCACCATAATTTACCTGTTCCCTCTACCTACCTTTAAGCTACCCTACCGGGTATTCGTGAAGGGGGTCCATCTTTCCCAACCACTTCCTTCACACCTGCTACTTCACGTTGTCCACCATACTCACTCCACAACCCTCTAAGATACCTCTAAGATTTGTCCATAAATCTCAGAAACCTCTAAGATACACACAACCTGTATCAAAGTACCCCGAACAACCCACAACCAATATCAACCACTGAAGCCGCCTTCCCGACTCCAGGCAGCCACACACAGCCACATACATCTCCACCCACATCACACAAGACAACAGACAACAAGACAACAGGTGTGTCCACCACACAGAAACCTTTGGCAATGCAACAACCGAACTCCCAGACAACCAACAACAAAACATCCAATCCATCTCCATGGCTCACCAAGCAGCTCATTGTGTCCCTGTGTATCTCTTCTTTTTTTTTCATCTACACTGTTTACAGCGAGTCCAATTCATTTTTTAAGTCACATCACATTAACCACATGGACCCAGAGCATATGTAATAACCACTCAAACTTAATCCAGCTTCACATACCGATTTCCCCCAAAAAAACTCGTGAAACTTCACCCCCATTCTGGAAAAACCCTGGACTCAATCCTGACACCCTAAATAACTTCAGACCCATCTCCAACCTTCCCTTTCTGTCAAAAGTTTTGGAACGCACTGTGGTCACCCAACTCAAACATCATCTCTCTGCCAATAACCTGTATGAAACATTCCAACCACAGTACTGAAACTGCTCTCCTCAAAATCACCAATGACCTTCTCTCTCCTCTGACGCCGGCAACCTCAACATTCTCATCCTCAACCTCAACATTCTCATCCTCCTCACCTCAGCGCCGCCTTTGACACTATCAATCACACCATCCTCCTCACCCTGCTTAGACCAGCTTGCACCTATAAAAACCCAAATCAGTTTCTTCCACCCATTCTGCTCCCTGGTTTGCCCCTGAACTCCGCTTGATGAAAACTCATGCTCGCCGACTTGAAAGGTCTCACAATAAAACAGGTCTCACAATTCACTCCCAAGCCTACAAGGACCACCTTCAGCACTACAAAGATGCTCCGCCTACTACTCTCAAATTATCCACTCTGGCTCCGGAAGCCCAAAAGCACTCTTCTCTACAATAAACAGACTCAATAAACAAACAAATCAATAAACAAACTCTACAACGTGAACAAACAAACTCCTCAACCCCCTGAATACCACCACCAGTTCTTCACAGTAGACAACTGCATCTCCTTCCTCTCATTCTTCCAAAGCAAAATTGACAACATCTACAATAGCTTAATCATCACAAGTCGCTCCCCCTCAAGGTGTCCCCCAAGGTTCAGTTCTTGGCCCCCTCCTCTTCATCCTGTACCTGTCCCCCCTTGGTCACTTAATCCGTCGTGCACCATGGCCAATGCACCATGGTCTCCAATTCCACTGCTTCACCGATGACATCCAGCTTTTCATCTCCACCAAATCCATCTCCACCGCCAAATACACTCTATTCTGACAAACTGCATAACTGAAATAAAATCCAGGCTTCAAATCAACTTCCTCAAACTTAACTATGATAAATCTGAAATAATCCTCATTGGCCCAAAACGCTCACCACATCCACCCATAACTTTGCCCTCAACATCGACGGTATCCCAGTATCCACCTCCCCTTACTCTTGCCATCTTGGCATCACGGCCACCCTAATCTTGGACAAATACACTAAACAGATCACAATACACTAAACAATAATCACGATAATAATCACCTCAGCTCTCGAGAGCTCAATTTTTGTTCCATGGCCTATTTTGACCTATTTTGGCCCACCACCACCTCTACCTTCTGCCAAGCAAGAGGCAAGAGCAGTATCACTCTACCTGCCTTCTGCCAAGCAAGAGGCAAGAGCAGTATCACTTTACCTGCCTTCTATCCAAGTCCAGTCCAATTCTTTGAGTTTCCATTCACAGACAGACAGATAGACGAACGTACCCCCAACGTCCTAACACCACAGACCCTGCAGACACCGCAGGTCCATAACAGACGCCTCCAGATGGTCACAGGAGTGAACCCATAACCCCTATTCCTCCTCCGTGGCGAGGTCATGACCCCCAGCACCACATGTCACTCTTGGCAGATCACCAATCAAAAGAATCCTCTAGCCCGCCTAACAGACGTCTCCATCCCACAACTCCAAAACTTGCTTGGTCAAACCTAGCCCATCCTGTCTCTCCAAGAGCTCCGCATCCGGACAGATGAACAGACAGACTGGCTCCACATTACAACTGTACGAGGTGCCAGCCACACCTCAACCACGCCGACAGCGACTCAGCCTGTCATCCTCCCAAGTCAAATCCCAAAATCGATCAATCCCACAGCAAATTAAACCAGATGTCATCTTTGAAAAATTACATCTTGCCTCTGCAAGAGCTCCGCATTGCAAAAGCACACACACTATGTACCCAAACAACAACCAACCGGTCCGTCCAGGACCTTCCGCCAAAATCCCACAGCCTTTCTTGGGAGGCATGCTCTACCATGCAGCACCTCCTCTTCCTGGTGCACACCTTCCGCACAGTGCTCGCTCAGCACATTCCTTTAATTCAGCCCCACCTTTCACACGACCAAAAACCTCAACCTCCGACAACCATTCGACGTACCATATTCACACATCATTCGCCCGGCGTGAATCACATCACATACCGATAGTTGAAACCTCGACCATCCTCCTTCCTCGGATGAGCATTCGGTTGAAAACACGACATTTCTGCTCAACTTATTGAATTTCCAATACTCTCCTTCCTCTGCCCGTGAGGCAGCTTGTCCCACATTATCTGCCCTCAGAACCACATGCATTTTCATAACTAAACTTTACCACCATTGCTCGAATACAAAGCCAAAGGTCTTCATCCGGCGCATCGATCAACGCGGATGCATCGATGCATCTTCTAGCTGCCATTCTGCATCACATCCGTACCGTGGTCTTGCAAATGCCATTCCCTATTTCATCCGCTCTAGACAACCTCATTTACCTCATTCAGAGAGACCTCTCTGAATCTCATCATTCACACTGTACCTCATTTACTGTATTTTTTTTTTTTTTTTTTTTGTATACAAGATCGAGGCTCGTGAAAGAGCAAACATTAATCACACAGAAAGACAAACCGACAAACTGACAAACCGACACATAACCGACAAACCGACAAACCGACACATAAAACAAATAACATCGGGAGCGGTAGACAAGATGGGGAGAGAGGGGGAAGGACACAAACACAACATTTCAGAGCAGGAACCGAGAGACATGGAGACATCGAGAGATCTGTGGGAGGGAGAGGGCTTTGGGGGGGAGGCATGGGAAAGGGGGTGGGAGAGGCATAAAACATATGGACACTGCCAGGACTTCCAGGAAAGAAGTTGGAATTACAAACAAGGTGGATCTGGGGTGAATTTGTGGGGGTAGAAAAGATCAAGGTTTTGGATGGGGGAAGATAAGAGATGGTGGTGAACAGCTGTTTTAAAGACCTGGAGGGAGGAGTGGGATTGAAGGGAGTGTGGGAGTTTGTTCCAGAGGCGGGAGAAAAGAGGAATGAAGGAGTGAAGGTGAGCAGAGAGCCGAGATTTCGGCAGTTTAACCATCAGAGGCTTGCTGGCAGATCTTGTGCGACCTGTAGGAATATTTTGGGGACAGAGCACAGAGAGAGCTGGGGGAGCAAGGCCGGAGAGGAGTCGGTAGAAGACAGAAAGACCACCTACCTGCCTGCGGTGAGTGAGTGAGAGGCCCTCAGAGATTGCTTCATCGCGGGAGATTCCAATGATTCTGAAAGCTTTGGTTTCAACAGCGTGAAGCCGAGCTGGGTGTGAGGCAGGAGCACCAGCCTATAGGGGAGAACAGTATTCCATTGAGCTGCGGATGAAAGCCTTGTATGTGGTGAGGAGCTCAGGTGTGCCTAGGAAGGACTTCGCACGACGGAGGATGCCCAGTCGGTGACTGGCTTTGCAGGCCAGGTTGGAAATGTGGTTTTCCCAAGAAAGATCATGGCAGATAGTGAGACCCAAAAGCTTGAGCTTCTTCCTGTTGGCACCGAAAATTCATTACTCTGTCTTGAAATCCTTCATTCGACCACGACAATCACCTCATTTTATATACTTCGCGTTACATCAACGTTTATTCAGCATTCCCCTTATAAATCCATCTTAAACACCGTATTCCTTATGACATTGCATGGCATGTATGTCACAGGCGCCCACCATTCTGACATGGCGCACAGCACACTGCATGAAACACACAAACGTCTGACATGCATGTCCGACATCCAGCAAAGTCGCGATGACCCACAATGCATCTGGGCACACATCCTCCGAGCAACCTCATAGCAGTATCCTCCCCCTGTGCGGGACACATCCCCTCTGATAGTAGGCATGTTATCGCCGGCTCTCTGATCAAATCCCATGCTCCGAACCCAATTCCCAATCCCATGCTCCGAACCCAAAAAAACAACAGGGCTTGCCCGCATGGTCATGTGACCAACAAGAGTACAACAACAACCGCCCCAACACGAGGGCCCCCCATACAGCGCACACGTGACTCGCGGCTCGCTCGGCTCCAGCCTCCATGCACAATGACACTATGCCCAAGCTTCCATGCACCTTCCACGGAGCCGCATGGCAGAAACCCACAGGGTCGTACCCTCGAATAGACGCTAAAATCGACATTCCCGGCATGGATACACACTATACACATGACAAAAATCCAATTTAAATTCAGAGATCGCCGATCGACCTGGCGCAACCAATTTCAACGCGACGACGTCATGCCGTTTTTGGTTCCGTGCTCACTTTCGTGCTTCCACACAAATCCCAACACTCCTGCCTTGCGGTTTTCCTGCGAGGGCCGTTGCCGCGGCAACCAGACTGCACGCCGCTCAACAGTCAGCTGTCAAAACTGACACTGCCACCATCTGAGTTTTTTCTTTACGTCATTCCATAACACCGAATCTGGTCATTAACTCATCCCCAGCTCGTAATCATCGCAAAAAAACAGGATATCTGACCCTTGACCTCTGACCCAAAATGCACTCAATGACATCATCATCATCATCATCATCAAAACGTGACATAACATCATCCTAAAGGTGAGCTGCCTCAGGGATATACCAATACACGAGTCGCCAATACACAATATAATCGTTGATTGCATCCTCTCCTGTCACTCTGTACCTGTCGCACACCTTACCAGCGGCCTCTCACGAACACCCGGGTCTACACCAACCCCAAGCCGACTGAATCTCCCCTCACACACTTCAATGTGCCCGCTCGCACACCATACAAGCGTCTTTGGGCTTCCTGAGAAGCGCTATATAAAATAAATGCATTATTATTATTATTATTCACCCGGCACCGGCCGCAACCAATACCGGCCGCTGAACACCACAACCAAACCGACAATAGAACCGCCAGACCATCCGTTCGCCTCTTGTCCCAAACAAATAAAAATACACACGTCAAATACCGAACATCACCAGGACGCTCGGATGGATGCCAGAATCGGCATTCCCGGTCTGGATTCCCGCACCGCAAGCGGCCAATCACAATGATTTGAAGTCCACACAGTGGTGTTGCACATCAAGTGGTCATCAAAATCCACATTCGTTCATGTTCCTCATACCACGTGACTGTCACTTTGTACCAGCTCGCATTCCGAAACCACTGCGCACACCCAGCAGTGTTACGATCCAAAATTCATAGCACAACGACCTGGGTTGTGTACAACGCGTGTCCGATGAACTTGTCATTAATCACGTACAGTACAGCACACGTGGATTCATGCACACACGTACCCTTGTACAATCCTGTTCAACATATTGTGCAGCAATTCCCATTCATTCATATACATCTCACTCATATACGTCTCACTCATATACGTCTCACTTCATTCAAAGAAAAAGGGGATTTTAAAGGGATTTTGGGACGGGGTGAGTTGGGGTGAGGCAGGGGGGGTGTTGGGGTGTGCAAGGGGGTGCTCGCTGCACAGGGGGGGTGTTGCCTGAAGCCCCGGGACAGAGCTTAGGGCTTGGAGGGTAGGGGATCGATCTCCCTAACCCTTCCACGGGGTCTTGATCTTCAACGAGCGGCATTAGTCGTGCGTTGGCTCACGTATCTATATTATTCCTTACTCCTTATTCCCGCCTTATCCTGCACCTGCAATTAGTTTGCCTGCTTCCTCAGGCCATCGAGAGGCTCGACCGCCTGCACTTTCTGAGAGGTTCATCCGCCTGCACAGCTGTCTACCCTAACTCCTAGAATTTGGTTTATCGACGTTGCCTTAGTCCCGAGAGGATCACCCGCCTGCTCGAGCTATGGCCGCCTAATCTCACTCTCCGTGTGCTAACTCTCCGTGTGCTCCGTGTTCTAGCCTAACTTCTGGCCTAACTCCTAGCTTTCTAGCCTAACTCCTGAGAGGTTCACCCGCCTCACAGCTTTCCATGTGCTAATCGTATCTTACCTGTCCAGGTAACCTTACTCCTTATTCCCGAGAGATCTCTCCCGCATATAGCCGCCTAATCAGAGATCTCTCCCGCATATATGCTCCCTTTATATGCTAACCATACCTTACTTTGCCGGTGTCCTGATGATGCTTCTAACCTCACTTACGAAACCAATTTATTCCTTACCTCGTGCCCCCTGCTGGGGCACCTTACTCCCGTCCCGTAACGTTGCCCGACAAATCCTATAAACAGTCAGTTGCTCCGGAGCGCCAAACGGCTCGTTCTTAAATTTTGTTCGAGGATCAGGCTCGAAGCAGGGAACGGGCAAACGACACCTGGGCGACAGAGTGGGTTCCAATTTAGCTAACATCCCAGTCTATAACAAAATAAACCCAAGGCTCACCTCACCCGGACCGATCAAACCAGCTGGTTTTTTCCCACTCACTCGCGCTCGGAGCCGCGTCCCGAGTCTGCCGAGCTGACTCCTGCCTGGCTCGCCATATGTCGAGATCCGTTAATAGACTCCAGACTGAGAGAAGGTGCAACTGAGATATTTATTGGATTTGTCATTCACAAGCTTGTGGGAAGCAAAACCATCGAACCGAGGCTCATAAATGATCAACTTCTCAACAGAAATGCTCTCCCTTCATTCGGTCAAACTTTCACTTTATAAAGGAAATATTGGGGTGTGGTTTTAGCTCTCGAGACAAAGGAAAGACAGAGTGGTCTCCATGGTCATTCATGGGTCAAACAACATGTTGACTACTTTCTAGAAACCTGATTTTTGGGGGAAAGTTCAGCAAGTCGTAAAAATGCCAAACATGAAAGTGATCTAACACAGTCTTGTGGGGGGCTGGAAAGATAAGGTTTGGTCTTCACAGAGTGAAGGATAATACCATCAGGGCCTGGATTTACAAAGCATATAACTTCTTATAACAAGTTTCCAAAGGAATATTTCGACAGTAAGAGAACATGCCATCACAGTAACTTAACTCTTTAACAGGAAATATAATGGATAAAGTTAACTCTTTAACAGGAAATATAATGGATAAAGTTTGCAAAGCAACACACATATAAATTGGTTATATTTTAGTAATTGGTCAGACAATAATAGAACACAACGGGGGGGGGGGGTCTGTCTGAACCCCCACATATATATATATATATATATATATATATATATATATATTGTTGCGGATATGAGGACTGTATATTTTTTTGATTGTGTGCTTTATTATTATTATTATTATTTATTCTGCGCCCCCTGCCTCCGGAGCTGTGTAAAGGTCAAAGGGCATCCCATAATTAGTCCACAAGCATACACGTCAGCCAATAATAGAATACCCCTGTTCGATAGTTATATCTTATTCTGTGTTTTAGGGTAAGGCTGTGTCTCCCATTAATTGAAGTACTCCATTGCACCAGTGAAAGAGATAGATTCCCTGCATTCCCATTCCCAAAACCTCCATTCCCCCTTTTCGTCGTTTGGCAATTACCTCCCCTCCAATAACCGCCATTGACCATGAGGCAGGGTAGGAGAAGAAAGGCGTGTCTCCACCTCGTCATAGAGGGGAGGAGTGAGCCAGCCCCACTCGACCAACCATGAGCCAGGGGTTTGGCTAGAGAGGGCGGAGGAAGAGCGATCGGGGAGGTTCGCAAAGGTTGAGGGGCGGGGCCTATATGACCCACAGCGCGACGCTCCCCAGTCAGTCGAGTTTTGAAGAAGAAAGAGAGGCGCTGAGAGGAAGGAATGAGCAGGCGTGACCGCAGCTAAAAACCCGCAGCGCGACGCTCCCAAAAGTCGAGCTGAGACAAGCTTTGAGAGATGAGCTTTGACCGGCAGACAAAAGGGAGCCCAAGCCGTTGAGAAGAGAGAGGGTCCAAGAAGCAGAGCTGAGTTTTGTGGTTTTGGTCATCAGTGGTTGCGTTGTGGTGGTCAGTGGTTGTGTTAGTTGCGTTGAGTTGTCGGTGGTGAGGAGTTATTGGACCAAGAGAACATAGAGAACATCCAAGGAGAGGACATCCCAGAAAGCACAAAGCCTGTTGTAATCCTGGGAAAAACAGCGGCGGCCACAGCAGCAACAACACCCAACAGCCACTTGGGGCCTGGACGGCGGTTTTGAGCAGGGCCGCGAAGGAACGGCGGCTGCTAAACGCGCCGATCGTGCTGCACAATACAGCTCCAAGCCATCCTCTCCTTCCAGCCAATTCCTATCATCATTCCCCGTGTGAGTCGTCTTTGTTTGTTCTGTCCTGGGTAGGTAATTAAGTCTGTATAAGCTAGTATTTTCTCTGTGTCTCTAAAAGCTTCTGTATATTATTTTCTTATCTTTCCTTCTCCTTGGTTATTTTGAGCCTGTAAATAGTAAATAAATTTAGTAGTATTTTCAACCCTTTTCTCGTCTTCTTATTCCTTTTCTTCACATCCGTCGTCTTTGTCTTTTCCCTGATTGAATAGCTGTGGCGCGATACGGCCAACGTCTGGGTGAATCGGGTGAGTCGGGGAACTGTTAGTGTTAGGTCGCGGTAATACACCACCGCTCGGTCAATATAACATCTTAACCGCGATCAGTAACAATTGGTGTCGAGGAGTGGGATTGAACCCGAAGCGCGCTTAACGCGCTCAAAATTACAAAGTACCGAAATTGCTTTTGTTTTACAAAACCCAAATTTTGAAATCGCGCCATGGCTGGTCAAGGCGACGGGATGCCGGTGGGAGAGATAGACGGGGTAGAATCGACCCAGGACCTCGGGGAAATGTATGTGGATGAAAGAGAGGAGGAGAACATTGGCAATGTGGTTGAGGGGGTATCAGGCGCACAAAATGGCGCTCTCGCACACGAGGTTTCAGGCGCGCAAAAAGGCGCCTCACACAAGCGCGCGGTAGCCGAGCCCGCTGTATCAGCGGGCTTTAACATGCAGCCGTTTGACATGCAGCAGTTCATGGCACGGTTTAGCGAATACATGGCAGAGTCGAAGTGCGACAACGAAAAAAGAGCCAGGGAAATGGAGAAAATGGAAAACAGAATGGGAGAGCGACTAGGAAATCAAATCGGGGAATTAGACAAGAAATTTGAGGGGTTAGACAATCAGATAGAGGGGATGAAAAATGGGTTAATGGGGCTAGAAAATAGGATGGAAGGCAAATTGCGGGCGATAGGGGAGCAATCCGCCCGAGAAATTAAACAAATGGGAGAGCAGATAGAGGAGGTAAAAATCGGGGTAGAAACCAAATTGGATGCTCAGAGGGATGAATTGGGACAGATGAGGGTGGCATCTACAAAAGAGATGGAGGAGATGAAAGAGGGGATACGACGAGGTGTGAGTGAGGAGGTCTCGGGGCTACGCGAGGAGGTAAAGCGAGGTGAGAAGCGTATGGAGAAAGAGGTGAGAAATAATACGGCTAGGTTACAGGGGGGCATAGAGGACCTGACGGAGGAAGTAGAACAGCTGACAGTCGGACAAAGGGAACTAGCGGACCAAGTGGAAAAGAACACTGCAATCATCGGGGGTTTAAAAGCGACACAAAAGGACATTAAAAACGAATTAATAGCAACACAAAAGGAATGTCAGATGGTACATGAGGGGTTGACGAAGAAGTTGGAGGAGGTGACAGAAGTAATGGAGACGAAGGACCGAGAGGTGAGGATGCACATAGAAACGGTTAAGGTGGCGTTAGAGGAAGAGATAGAGGGGGCACACCGGGAGATGAAGGAGGTAAAGGAAAAATTAGAGGAGGTGGAAGAGGGGGTGAGTGAAATTAAGAAGAGACGGAGGGAAACTAAGAGGGAGATAAAGGAGGAAGTAATGGAATTGGTACAAGGTCTGTGCTCGAATCGTGATGTGCTGCTCACTAACCAAATAAAAAGTTTGCAGGTGGCAAAAGAGGTGCGGAGACGAGGTGCCAAGGTGAGTGGCGATATAATCGGAAATGTACATGATGTGAGGAAAGCTTCAGTCGGCTTGGGGATTGGTTTGGATCCGGGTGTTCGTGAAAGGCCGTTGGTGAAGTGTGTGACAGATCAGGTGTGCGAAAAAAGAGGTGTGCGAGAATGTCCGACCATGGGGTGTGTGAGGAAAAAGTGCGCGCCGACCAGTGAGTGTGCTGTCGAGAGTGAGTCGGTCGTAGCGCGTGTGCGAGGGGGTACATGGAAGCGCGGTGTGGTAAGTGTTACGGAGGAAGTAACGAGAGTGTGCGCAAGAGGATGCGCGAGAAAGGTGTGTAACGGACAGGTGCATGGGGAAAGAGTGCGCTGTCAAGAGTGAAGGAGAATGCACGCCTGTGGTGAGTGTTACAGAGGATGTAACGGGAGAGTGTGCGCAAGAGTGTGCGCGAGAAAGGTGTGTAACGGACAGGGGCATGAGGAAAGAGTGCGCTGTCGAGAGTAAGGGTGAGTGCGCTGTCAAGAAGGGAGGTGAAAGTAGTGAGAGTGACACGGAGCGTGAGTTGGTTGTGACAGGTGAACGAGGATGTACACCTGGAATGGAAGGATGCACACCTGGAATGGTAGAGCGTGTGTGGGAATGCACACTTGAGTTGGTCGTGAGGCACGTGGTTGGGTGTGCGAGTGAAAGCACACCTGTGATTGTCACAGAGGAGGTGACCGAGGAAGGGGCGCGAAGAGGTGTGTTGGTGAGGTGTGCGAACAACGAATGTGTGCCAAAGTGTTCGGTGGTCAGGTGTGTGACCAGGTCTGTGAGTGGAATGAGTGTACCGAGGTGTGTAAGGAAAGGTACGAGGAGCATGGGAACAGCTGGAGGTATGAGCAAGAAAGGGGTAGCGTATGCGTGTAAGCATGCAGGTGAGGCATCGACGGTAACCGGGTTAGCGGTTAGAGCGACTTTTAGCCAAATCGGGCCCTCGGTGCGTGCCGGGCTTCGCGTGCCGCGAGAACCAGCGGGGATCCGAGCCACGGCGGGTTCGAAAGGACCGCCGTACGCGATCCACGCTGGGCCTCGCTTGGAACGGCCGCGTCCGTGCTCCACTAGGCGGAGCGGGCAGCTCGATAGGAAGGGTCGTCATGGCGACCACTTTTTGTTGAGACGTGCCGGCAGGTCGAGATCGGGACATTGGATGGCTCCACGCCGAGGTGGTGCGTGGGATCTCGGCCCTGGTAAGCCCCCGTCTCTGCCCCGAATGCGGGACGTATCCAGCCGCTGGCACAAAACAACCCGCATTCATTGCTCGGCTGTACGAAGCCGAGCTTTAGAAGGGAATTGGCGCACCGAGAGGATCTAATAAGTAGACGGGTGATGAGGATAGTGTTTTGGACCCAAAATTAGAAAAAGGCAAAATTTGATGATTGGTACGTTGATTGGCAAAATTTGACGATTGGCTGAAATTTGGTGTGCCAAATTGATAGTAGGACCTCCCCGATGTGGTGGGATGGCAAATCCACCATCCCTCACGGAAGGGGGGCAAAGGAGCACTAGCTTATGGGGTTGATGGCAGTGAGAACTAGCCCGGGTGGGTTAGGATATTGTGTGTAGGGCCCTAGAAGATGACATTAGGTGACGTTAAGGTTAGTTAGTGACAAGGATACCTGTAGTGGGGACGCAGGTAGATTAGCGTGGATGATAATGACGTGGGAGCGCAATAGTTTAAAGGGGCGACTGGGAAGCGCAAGTTTCAGAGGGGAGTAGTTAGTTTAGATGATGCCGTGTGAGGATTGAAAGTGTGCGAGAAACAGGTGTGATTGAACAGGTGAGATTGCACAGGTGTGCAACTGAACAGGTGTGTGGAGCAGTGTTTGAGTGATAGTAGTGGTGATTGTGTATTGTGATGACCACATGGTCCAGGAAGAAAGGAGGGTGCAGGTGGCACCAGGTATGAGTGCACAGGTGTGCAACAACAGGTATGGAGAATGGTAGTGTGGAATAAATGGAGTATTGGAATGAATGGTGTGGAGAGAGTTGGAGTAAGTGGTACGGAGTGGTGTGCATGGTGCGAAGGTGTGGATGGGGGAAGAGTGGACCCCTTTCACGAGTACCCGGGGCGGGTAGTGTAAGTGTTAGGTAGAGGGTATAGGTAAATTGTGGTTGGATATTGGCATCTGTGGTGCGGGTGGAAGAATGGTATTTGGATGGGTGCATTAGTGTTGTGGAAATGGCTGGGCGTGTAGCCTGTTAGTGTGTGTAGTTGGTTTGGGCACTCCACCACTGTGAGGATGTCGGCCAGGTGAGGCCGCAGGTGGGCTCTGGGAGCCGGTAGTAGTTGTTGTGGATGGGGCCCCAGGATCCGGAGGACGGACCCGGGTAGCCCAGTGCCAGAGGGCACCAAGGGTTGACAGAGCCAGGAGGGGCCTTCCCCAGTTAGTTAGGTTAGGGTGAGGAGCTAGGTAAGCTCGGGTGGCAACTGCAGTGGTGGAGGTGTGCAGGTGGGTAGACCTGCTGGGAGAGCTACACATCGCAGCCCAGAAATTGTGCAAGGGCACCGGGAGATGAATCGGGGGAGTGAGACCCCAAATTGAGAAGCACCACAGTTTGGTCAATGGGAATTGGTTTTTAGAACCCATAGTGTAAGTTGGCCAATGGATTGGCAGGGAGAGACCCCGGGTAGTGTAAAGTGTGTTAAGGTCATTTAGAGGATAGTTAGGATTGGAGTCTCCTCGCACCATCTGCATCCACTCACCTGAGATGAGGTAACTCCACACCATGCCATGTTTTATTATTTTTCATTAATGCAAATGTTTTGGATTGTGAGACGCATCATGATGTGGGTGTGACATTGTGCTTTGTTGTTCCATCTCTTTCTCATTATGAGGATTGATGACGAATTGGGTGATGGCAAATTTTGGATAGAGGGATTGTGGTGACGAATTTGGTATAGAGGAAATATGGGGAGACGTGACAGTAGCGACGGATTGGTAATGTGTAGATTTTGTACATATGGGGTAAGGGCAAGGGTAGTGTAGGTGACAGGGGGGTGACGTACGGTAGGGACGGGCTTTCTCATTTCGCTCTCCGTACGCATTTCGCCTTGCATTGCCTTATTGACGTGTACCCTTGTGACCTTACCCCTCGCTCATTTCTCTTGTCCCCCTTTTGTCTTCCACATGACCTGTGCGCCATGGGGCGCCGAGGGGAGCGTGCGTGAGTCAGCCATTGTGCGCCCGGAACTCTCAGAACCAGCTGTCTGCATCGATGCACCACATTATGGACCACAGGTCTGTGGCCGAGCACCACTTATGGACCCCATGGGTTGGGGCATGGCCCCTCTGCTGGAACCGGCCATGAGGGCCCGAAATCTTGCTGGCGGACCTTGGCCACAGGGCACCGATGCCCCACAGGTGAACCACACGTAGTCGGCCCTGTGGGCCATAAATAAAGAAAATAAAATGGACACGTTGGGCACACTTTATTGCAAATAGGCCGCCAGTAAGAAAATGAAAGAAAGACAACAACTGGAAGACAATAATAATAACCAGCAGAGGGAGCCGAAGAGCAAGAGATCACCTGCAGGGTTAGGGGTTGTTGATTTATTTTTTTATTCTTGAACAGTGATGACTGCACCGATTGGTGCTTGGGTGTGTATTGGTGCGTTTTTGGGTGCTTTAATGGTGCATTGATGCAGAGCAGACTGTCTCCCCCCCCCCCCCCCCCCCCCCAGAAAGAACAATCACAGGTCCTGGGTTAGTCTTGTAAATAAAAATAGCGTCATTGTAAATAATGCTTCCCACCGTCAGTGTATAGTTTGAAGACAATTCCGCAATTCGGTTAACTGTGGACGTAAGTCTGTTAGGCAGGGTGCAATGGAGCAGCGGGACACATTTATTTATGTTTTAAAACTGTCGCACTCAGGGTCAGGTTAAAAGTAGAGGGAACTACACCTACGTGTCACACTAAATAAAAGTTGTAGGCCTGGGTCGTGCCTAAGAGGAGGAGGGTGCAGTGTTGCGGATATGAGGACTGTATATTTTTTTGATTGTGTGCTTTATTATTATTATTATTATTTATTCTGCGCCCCCTGCCTCCGGAGCTGTGTAAAGGTCAAAGGGCATCCCATAATTAGTCCACAAGCACACACGTCAGCCAATAATAGAATACCCCTGTTCGATAGTTATATCTTATTCTGTGTTTTAGGGTAAGGCTGTGTCTCCCATTAATTGAAGTACTCCATTGCACCAGTGAAAGAGATAGATTCCCTGCATTCCCATTCCCAAAACCTCCATTCCCCCTTTTCGTCGTTTGGCAATTACCTCCCCTCCAATAACCGCCATTGACCACGAGGCAGGGTCGGAGAAGAAAGGCGTGTCTCCACCTCGTCATAGAGGGGAGGAGTGAGCCAGCCCCACTCGACCAACCATGAGCCAGGGGTTTGGCTAGAGAGGGCGGAGGAAGAGCGATCGGGGAGGTTCACAAAGGTTGAGGGGCGGGGCCTATATGACCCACAGCGCGACGCTCCCCAGTCAGTCGAGTTTTGAAGAAGAAAGAGAGGCGCTGAGAGGAAGGAATGAGCAGGCGTGACCGCAGCTAAAAACCCGCAGCGCGACGCTCCCAAAAGTCGAGCTGAGACAAGCTTTGAGAGATGAGCTTTGACCGGCAGACAAAAGGGAGCCCAAGCCGTTGAGAAGAGAGAGGGTCCAAGAAGCAGAGCTGAGTTGTGTGGTTTTGGTCGTCAGTTGTTGCGTTGTGGTGGTCAGTGGTTGCGTTAGTTGCGTTGAGTTGTCGGTGGTGAGGAGTGATTGGACCAAGAGAACATAGAGAACATCCAAGGAGAGGACATCCCAGAAAGCACAAAGCCTGTTGTAATCCTGGGAAAAGCAGCGGCGGCCACAGCAGCAACAACACCCAACAGCCGCTTGGGGCCTGGACGGCGGTTTTGAGCAGGGCCGCGAAGGAACGGCGGCTGCTAAACGCGCCGATCGTGCTGCACAATACAGCTCCAAGCCATCCTCTCCTTCCAGCCAATTCCTATCATCATTCCCCGTGTGAGTCATCTTTGTTTGTTCTGTCCTGGGTAGGTAATTAAGTCTGTATAAGCTAGTATTTTCCCTGTGTCTCTAAAAGCTTCTGTATATTATTTTCTTATCTTTCCTTCTCCTTGGTTATTTTGAGCCTGTAAATAGTAAATAAATTTAGTAGTATTTTCAACCCTTTTCTCGTCTTCTTATTCCTTTTCTTCACATCCGTCGTCTTTGTCTTTTCCCTGATTGAATAGCTGTGGCGCGATACGGCCAACGTCTGGGTGAATCGGGTGAGTCGGGGAACTGTTAGTGTTAGGTCGCGGTAATACACCACCGCTCGGTCAATATAACATCTTAACCGCGATCAGTAACAATATATATATATACACTCAACCCTCGGCTATCGCGCCTAATTGGTGCCGCTATCGGTGCGCGGTAGCCGAAATCGCGATAGCCGAACTGAAGAACGTATGGTAATAATTCTAATTGGTGCCGGGACCCCCAAGTTGACCACATATTTAACCTATTTTTGCCACGTTTTTACCAAGTGTTTGTACCATATAAAGAAACATTAACATATAAAGAAACATTAAAACAAGAATCACAATATGTAAATAAAAATAAAATGGTAAAAAAGTACTTTTTTACAATTTTATTTACCTTTTTGGGAACGATGAGGGGCTTAGGTGGTTGGGTAGGTTCCGAGGCTTGGGTGGAGTCTTATTGACCACCCCTACGTGCCTCTAACTCGTCCAGGATTGCGTCAGCTGTAGCACCAGAGAAGCGCTCAACGTCAGAGGGCTCGTCAAAGACAGAGGGTTGTGCCTCGTTGTGACGCCGTAAGCATGGTCGGCGTCATGGGGGGGGAGGGGGAGCATTCGCGGGCCATGCCCACCCAAATTAGTTATTGTTCCCCCCCCCCCCCACACACCCACCCGCAGGCCAAGCCTTTGGTGCCAAACTTGCACGTCGGCTATATTTTGTGCAGTGTGTGTGTGTGTCTGTGTGTGTGTGTGTTTCTGTGAAAGAGAGAGACTTTGCAGCATATTTTTAAATTGGAACTGGGTTGGTGTGTTGGTTGTTGACAGCAAACTCTTATTATCAAGCATTTACATCATAGATTGAGGTCTCGAACGGCAGTTTGTGCCCCCCCCCCCCTGCGGTTACCCTAATGCCCCCCGATTAGACTTGTTCTGACGCCGAGTCTGGCCGTAAGAATTCGGTGATCTGGCGTGCGGAGGGAGTTGACGTGGGCATGATACTGCTCCTCGTAACCTGCCAGTGCCGTATTAATAAAGGAGCACCTTGCTTCACTGTTGATTGTTAAATCTTATCGACGTTTCTACGATAATCATGGTTTTGGTAAATACCTCACACTGTTGACTCATTTATCCCAAATTTCTTTCCAACACTTCGCTTTGTTTCACCATTGTCTATCAACTGCACAATTTCGCATTTCTGAGCGTAAGTTAAGTTCTTCCTCTTCTTGATTTCCCTTGCAGGTGCCGCCGCATTACGCTGGGCAATGGTGGGGGGGGGGGGGGGGGGGGGGGGTCGGGGTATATCGGCCATTGTTATATCACAAAAAAAAGGTTTAGACACTGCTATTACAGTATTCACTCTGAGGCGACGCGCACTTGAATGGCGCCGGGCGGACAATCACAGTGCCTCTGACGTCCTCACGTCACAACCAATTAGCACGTGAAACACCCCACGCTCGGTGATGACGTAGCACCCGAACTGTTTGAAAAATTTTCCCCCATACCACCATTTCCGGTGCGCTATAGCGCGTATTTGGGGCGCGATAGTCGTGTTTGTGCAGTTTTTTAGGTAGCCGCGATAGCAGATAAACGCGATAGCTGAGTTCGCGATAGCCGAGGGTTGAGTGTATATATATACATATATATATATATACATATATATATATATACATAAATATATATATACATAAAAATATATATATACATAAATATATATACATACATAAATATATATACATACATAAAAATATATATATACATAAATATATATACATACATAAATATATATACATACATAAATATATATACATACATAAAAATATATATATACATAAATATATATACATACATAAAAATATATATATAATAATAATAATAATAATTCATTTATTTTGTATAGCGCTTTTCCAGAAGCCCAAAGGCGCTTTGACAGAGTGGCAAACATAATGCATAACAATACATGAAAACAACAATTGCAAAAAGACAAGAATCAATAGGGAAATATTTAAAGCAAAAGGAGGGAGAAGGAGAAGAGATAGTCAGGGGTTAAATGCTGTGGGTTGAATGTTGAATGCAGTGTTGAACAGGTGGGTCTTTAGTGATGTTTTGAATGTGGTGAGTGAGGAGGAGTCTCTGATGGTGTGAGGTAGTGAGTTCCAGAGGGTGGGAGCAGCGATGGAGAAGGCCCTGTCCCCCCAGGATCTGAATTTGGTCCGGATGGAGGGGGTCAGGAGGTTGGTACCAGCAGAGCGGAGGTTGCGGGTGGGAGTGTGTCTGGAGAGGAGGTCAGCCAGGTAGGATGGGGCCAGGTTATGGAGGGCTTTGTATGTCAAGAGGAGGATTTTGTACTGGATTCTCTGGGGGATGGGGAGCCAGTGAAGCTTGTAAAGGACGGGGGTGATGTGGTCACGGGTCCGGGAATGGGTGAGTAGACGGGCAGCGGAGTTCTGAATGTATTGGAGTTTATTGGTGATTTTTGAGGGTGAACCATAGAGGAGGCTATTGCAGTAGTCCAGACGGGAGGTGATGAAGGCGTGGATGAGGGTTTCTGCAGCCGTGGAGGAGAGGGATGAGCGGAGACGGGCAATGTTTTTCAGGTGAAAGAAGGCTGACTTTGTGATCTGTTTAGTGTATTTGTCGAAGGAAAGGGTTTGGTCAAAGATGACGCCAAGATTCCGGATGTGAGGGGAGGTGGATACTGGGATACCGTCGATGTTGAGGGCAAAGTTATGGGTGGATTTTGTGAGCGTTTTTGGGCCAATGATGATTATTTCAGATTTATCACAGTTAAGCTTGAGGAAGTTGATTTGAAGCCAGGATTTTATTTCAGTGATGCAGTTTGTCAGGATAGAGTGGGTGTCGGTGGAGACGGACTTGGTGGAGATGAAAAGCTGGATGTCATCGGCGAAGCAGTGGAATTGGAGACCATGACGGCGGATTAAGTGACCGAGCGGGGACAGGTAAAGGATGAAGAGGAGGGGGCCAAGAACTGAACCTTGGGGGACACCTTGGGGGAGGGGAGCAGTGGGGGATTTGCAGTTATTGATGGAGATGAACTGGCATCTGTCAGAGAGGTATGATTTAATCCAAGAGAGGGCAGTGCCGGTAACGTTAAAGGTGGATTCAAGTCGGGTGAGGAGGATAGTGTGATCGATGGTGTCAAAGGCAGCGCTGAGGTCGAGGAGGACGAGAATGTTGAGGTTGCCAGCGTCAGAGGAGAGGAGAAGGTCGTTGGTGATTTTGAGGAGAGCAGTTTCAGTACTGTGGTTGGAGCGGAATCCGGATTGGAATGTTTCATACAGGTTATTGGCAGAGAGATGATGTTTGAGTTGAGTGGCTACAGTGCATTCCAAAACTTTTGACAGAAAGGGTAGGTTGGAGATGGGTCTGAAGTTGTTTAGGGTGTCAGGGTTTAGACCAGGTTTTTTTAGAATGGGGGTAACAGCAGCAATTTTGAGGGAAGGTGGGACGATGCCTGTAGACAGGGAGGAGTTTATTGTTGCAATGATAAGTGGAGAGAGAGCAGGGAGGGAGGCTTTGACAAAGCTGGAGGGGATGGGGTCAAGAGTGCAGGTGGCAGTTTTCATTCCTATGAGGAGTTCAGAGAGGTCAGTAGGGGAGATTGGGGAGAACCGAGACAGGGGATGGCAGGACAAGGGGGGGCAGGTGGTTGGAGGGGGAGCGGGTGCGGCGGTGGTCAAGCTGTTGTAGATGTTGTCAATTTTGCGTTGGAAGAAAGAGAGGAAGGAGATGCAGTTGTCTACTGTGAATGACTGGGTGGTGGTGTTCAGGGGGTGGAGGAGTTTGTTTATTGTCGAGAAGAGTGCTTTTGGGTTTCCGGAGCCAGAGTGGATAATTTGAGAGTAGTAGGCAGAGCGGGCGCGGGAGAGGGCATCTTTGTAGTGTTGTATGTGGTCCTTGTAGGCTTGGGAGTGAACTGTGAGACCCGTTTTATTGCGGAGTCTTTCAAGTTGGCGAGCACGAGTTTTCATCAGGTGGAGTTCAGGGGTAAACCAGGGAGCAGAATGGGTGAAAGAAACTGTTTTGGTTTTTACAGGTGCAAGCTGGTCAAGGCAGGAGGAGAGAGTGTGGTTGTAGTAGTCAGTGAGGTCGGAAGGGGTGTGGAGGTCAATGAAGGGAGAAGTGAACATTTTTTCAGAGAGGGTGGATGAGAATGAGGTAGGTGAAAGAGCGTTTAGCTTACGGAAGTTGATTGTGCGATAATGCCTTGGTGTTGGGGCGGGGATGTTGATGGTCAGAGTGATGGCTAAGTGGTCAGAGAGGGTGAGGTCGGAGCCATAGAGATGGTGCAAACTTAATCCAGTGGAGCAGACAAGGTCCAAAATGTGACCACGGATATGGGTAGGAAAGTCGACATGTTGAGTGAGGTTAAAGCAGGTGAGTAAATCAGTGAAGTCAGTGGTTATTGTGGAGTCAGTGGAGTCCATGTGGATATTGAAATCACCAAGGAGGAGGATTGAGGGGGAGAGGGAACATAGCTGGGTCAGAAAGTAGGAGAAGTCAGACAGGAATGATGGGTGTGGTTTGGGAGGGCGGTAGACGACAGCCATGACTGACTGCGTGTGACCAGAGAGTTTTAAAGCCAGGTGTTCAAATGATGGAGCAGATGAGATGGAGATGAGGTTGGTCTTGATGTCTTGACGGTGGATAACGGCAATTCCACCACCTCGGCCCTCTGAGCGTGGTTTATTGACGTAGGAATATCCATTGGGTGTGGTGAGGTTAAGTGTGTAGTAGTCCAGAGGTTGTTGCCAGGTTTCGGTGAGACAGAGAAAGTCCAGTTTGTTATCCAGGATGTATTCGTTCAGGATGAGGCATTTGTTGTTGAGGGACCGGGTGTTGAACAGGGTGAGCTTGATGTTGTTTTGAACAGCAGGGATGAATTCAGGTGATTTAGCCAGGGTTCGTAGGCAGGAGGTGCGATCGTGTGGGTTGCTGTGACCAGGTGCGCTGGGACGAAGAGTGAGAGTGCGCTGAGCCGACCAGAGGACGGGGATGGAGTGACCTGATTGCAAATAAACAAACTTACGACCGGAGCCACGGTGAATGTACCTGGGTCGTCGGAGGAGTCCATTTGATTTGATGGCAGAGATGCATGATGGGGTGGAGCGGGTATTGAGCAGAAGAAGCCTTGCGGCGGAGTACCTCAGAGCCATGCCAGGCAGGAGCGAAGGGACGAGTACGAGGCCAAGGTCGAGGAGGCAAAGCGGCAAACGCAGCGGCAAACGCAGCGGCAAACGACTGCAGCCGCTAATCAAGACCACAGCGGCAAACAGCCACCGCCGCAAACAACGGCCACAAACAACGGGAGCGGGCCTGAGGAAACAGTGGAGGAGCCGGGCAGGCGAAGCCAGGAGCAGAGCCGGGACCGAGCAGAGGGCAGACCCAACGGTCAAAAATCCACCACGACCACCAGAAAAGCAAACTATGTACAATGGCCCAGTCGGAGAAGCGGCGAACAAGTAACGCCAGCGTCCTCTCCAGACCGGACCGGAAGCGGAAGTCAATATACATACATAAGTGAGGCAATATACATAAATATATATACATACATAAATATATATACATACATAAATATATATACATACATAAAAATATACATACATAAATATATATACATACATAAATATATATACATACATAAATATATATATACATAAATATATATATACATAAATATATATACATACATAAATATATATACATACATAAATATATATACATACATAAATATATATATACATAAATATATATACATACATAAATATATATACATACATAAATATATATATATATATATATATATACTGTATATATATATATATATATATATATATATACACAAAGAATTAAGTTAAGCACCCCCCCCGATTTTTTACAACCTCGCACATTACAAGTTTGTTGTCGTCAAAACAGTGTAATATACCCATGATATTGCTATATTTTCTGGAGAAGTGATATTATGGTCACATAAAAACATAACAATCATGCCGTTTTCAATATTTTATTCTGAATAATTTAAGGTGAAATTTTTTGGGAATTTTAGGCATATTTTCACCTCAATTTAAGTATGGAGCTATAGGTCCATCACGGACAGTGTGGATGACGTTTATGTTTTCTAACGTACAGTCATTGTTCTGAGAAGACCTCTAGCGATCTTTGCGTCAATAACGTGTGTAGGACCCACGTGATCGGATCACTGATGAGTGCACTGTCACAGATGAGTGCACTCATCTGCATTTCATCAATGGATAATTGCTAATGTCATACCAATCATTATTTGATCTCACATACCTTAGAATATATGCCAATGTATACATATACACAAAGAATATATATTAGGGGGTGCTTACCTTAATTCGTTGTGTAGGGGTGCTTAACTTAATTCTTTGTGTATATATATACATATATATATATATATATATATATATATATATATACATATATATATATATATACATATATATATATATATATATATATATATATATATATATATATATATATATATATATATATATATATATATACAGTGAAACCTTGACTTACGAGTTTAATTCGTTCTGTGACCGAGCTCGTAACTCAATTTGCTCGTTTCTCAAATTAAATTTCCCCATTAAAATGAATTGAAATACTATTAAAGAAGAAGAAGAAGAACAACAACAACAGAGGGCTCTCTATGAGCAGCGTCTGAAACACGGCTAAAAAATAATAATACTGTACATAATAAAAGAGAATGTAAAGAAATAAACTGGTTTTATTAAGTGTATTTACCTTGAAGATCAGACGAAGATGCTGGCGGAGGTGGAGGAGATGACTTTTGCCTTTTTCGCCACACTTTCCTCGCTTTCACTTGCAGGGCGTTTCAATAAAAACCTGTCCAAGGAGGTTTGTTTCTTCCTCCCTTTCAAAATGTTTCGAAAATGAGTGAGGCAAGTGTCGTTACACAGCGCCAACGCACGACCTGTTGCAACTTTTTCAGGGTGTTTCTGTTGGAACCCATCTGTGGATCGGTCCCATCGGCCGATGGGTCTGACCCGTTTGCGGATCCGCAGATGGGTCTGACCCGTTTGCGGATCTGCAGATGGGTCGCCCATCGGCCGATGGGCGACCCATCTGTGGATGCACGAGAAATGACAATGCAGACCGATCGGCCGATGGGTCTGCGCCATCTGCGGATGTGTTCACCTTGAAGGAATGTTTTGACAGAATGGTGCTCTTCAATCAGGTACACAGTCATTGGAATTACATGTGGTAGGAATTTAACAGAGATGATTTTTAAATGTTTTATTATCTATTTCTACCCATCTATTTATACATTTTGTCAATACATTTTGTAATTAACAGATACTATCATATTATTATGATAGTATCTGTTAACTTAACAGATACTATCATAAAAAGTTTTCCTGCGGGTATGACACGAAGGAATTTGTTGATATTATCGCCAGCTTTTTCGGGTTTACCAGGGAGAACAAGAGCGTTTGTTACTCCAAGAACCGGCAGATCCATGACTTGAAACTGTTTAGATTTCACCCAGTGTCTGAAGTGTGCGCCAACTGGATCACCAGGATTACTTAGATGACTAACAATTTTGTCGTACTTTTCGTCCGTAATAACCGGTGAGCGTTTACTGCCGTTAACTTTTGCAACAAGTTCATCACAAACCTGACGTTGTCGTATTGTATCCATATTGAATGCAATGATGGGAATGATTGAAAACGTGACCCAGGCCATATTTATACCATGTCTATTCACACGCCAGACACAAGACGTTTTACATAAACACTGAGGGCCTCATAGAATCACATAATGCGTTATTGTGTTTATATAATTGACAATGCCCCGATTACGAAGCCACACCTTCATCTTTAGCTTTGGGGTGATTAAGGCATGCCAGGAATTGCTATATAAACAATGGAGAGCGTTTTTAAATGGAGCGACATTATCTTAAACAAACCACATGTCACGGACTGCTTTATAAACATTTATGACATCAATTGCTTATTTTTAGGTTCAAATAAACATACTCATCCACCATTGATGCATACACATTCCTTCAAGGTGAACAACACATCCGCAGATGGCGCAGACCCATCGGCCGATGGGTCTGCATTATCATTTCTCGTGCATCCGCAAACGGGTCAGACCCATCGGCCGATGGGACTGATCCACAGATGGGTTCCAACATTTCTTTTCAATAAACACTGAAATTTTCTCCCACATTCCCAACATTTCCTTAATCTCACTTGTAGCGATAACCTCCTCCGCCACTGGCTCCTCCGCATTAATTTCCTGCAAAACCTCCGTATTCTGCTGCTGCTGTAGCTCCTTTTAATTCTTCCGTTGTCAGTTCCTCGTTGTGCTTCTCGACGAGGTCGTTAACGTCTTCTTCATTCACTTGCAGGCCCATGGACTTTCCGAGGGACACAATCTCCTCCACCACTAACACTTCAGGTTCGAATCCTTCGAAGTCCCTTTCGGACACAACCTCAGGCCACAGCTTCTTCCATGCAGAGTTTAAGGTCCTCCTTGTAACACCCTGCCAGGTCATGTCGATAATTCTGAGGCAGGTCACGATATTGTAGTGATCCTTCCAGAACTCTCGAAGGGTGAGGTTTGTGCTCTCCGTAACCTCAAAGCAGGTGCTTGGTGAAGAGCTTTCTGAAATTTGAAATCACCTGCTGGTCCATGGGCTGCAGGATAGGGGTGGTGTTGGCTGAAAGGTAGAGGACCTTAATAAACTTAAATTCTTCAAGGATGTCGTCTTCGAGGTTTGGTGGGTGTGCGGGAGCATTGTCAAGGACGAGAAGGGCTTGCAGGGGCTTGCGGAGGAGGTTATTTTCCAAAAGGTACTTCTTGATGGCAGGACCAAAGACCAGGTTTACCCACTCCACAAAGAACTGCCTGGTGACCCACGCCTTTGCGTTTGCTCTCCACATAACCTGCAGTTTTTCTTTAAGTATCTTATGAGACTTAAAGGCTCTGGGGTTTTCAGAGTGATATACGAGTAGCGGCTTAATCTTGCAGTCACCACTCGCATTCGCGCACAGTGCAAGGGTTACCTATCCTTCATGGGTTTGTGGCCTGGCATGCTCTTCTCCTCTGCCGTTATATACGTCCTCCTCGGCATCTTTTTCCAGAAGAACCCTGTCTCGTCACAGTTGAAGATTTGCTGGGGGATGTATCCTTCGGCTTCTATCAGTTCGGCAAAAGTTATAATAAAATCTTCAGCTGCCTTCACATCCGAGCTTGCTGCCTCACCATGCCTGACGACGGAGTGAATGCCGGGCCTCTTCTTAAAATTATCAAACCATCCCCGACTGGCTTTGAATGACTCTTCCGATGCCTCGTCCGTTGATGTTCCCACCGTCTGCTGCACCAAATCCCCGTAAATGTCTCGTGCCTTCTCACAGATGATGCTCTCGGTCACGGTATCTCCTGCGAGCTGCTTCTCCGTCAACCACACAAACAACAACTTCTTCATCTCTTCATGGCCAGAGGTCCGGAGCTTTGAAATAATCTTAATGCCCTTGGCTGGCGTTATAGCCTTTATCGACTCCTTCTGCTTCAAAATCGTACATATCGTAGAAGTACTACGATTGTACTGCCTCACCAAGTCGACAACACGCACACCTCGCTCATGTTTTTCGACGATTACGTGTTTTATATCCAAGCACATTAGCCTTTTCTTCTTCTCAGCACTGCCCTTGGCACTGAATTCCTTAGGACCCATGGTTAAAACTAAGAAATTTTCCAAAATAAACAAAATGCGAAAACAAAACAACAGCGATACAGCAGAGATGCTTGCACGGCAAGATAACCACGTGAACTGAACGCTCGCTGGGCCACCTAGTGGCGGGTGGCGTAAGGTCGCTCGCTCGTAACTCAGATCTCGGCTAGCATCACAAAGCAAAAAATCGACTGAGCGACGGCTCGTATCTTGGAAAACTCGTAAGTTGGTGCACTCGTAAGTCAAGGTTTCACTGACTATATATATATATATATATATATATATATATATATATATATATATATATATATATATATATATATATATATATGTATATATATATATATATATATATATATATATATATATATATATATACACACAGTCACATGAAAAAGTAAGTACACCCCATGTAAAGTTTTGAATTTTTCAACATATTTCAACATACAGCTATTTGATCTTCATTTCAACAATTGTTACGTGCTCCTCCCCAAACCCCGGTCATGGTGTACCTTCGAGCCCCGAGAGGAGTCACGGCAGAAAGATGTGTTATTCTGTATGTCAAAGGTGAAACCACACCAATTGTTACCAACAAACAAGTATTGTATTAAGGTCGCACAAGAATAACAGTACAACAATAATAGTACCTAATCAATTGTACAACCAATATATATTTCCTGTGATGGTACCATCAGGTTCGTACAATATAACTCACTGTGCTCCAAGTGAGCGAAAAGAAGAACATTCCCAATGTCTCTATTCCGGCATCAAGCCAAAGTCGATCCGCTCCAGTAATCGTCAGAACGATGTCTAATCGAGACCAGAATCCCGTTCGGATGACAGTCACAGTCACGCTGCCAAAGCTGCGCAAAGGAGCCCTCAACGCGACTGGGAAATCACACCCTCGGGTATGGACCTTCCATGGCTCCCAACCGGCGAACCGCAGATTTCCCACTCAAAAGCCACGTTACACACACACACACCAGATTGATGTCTGAAGGCGGTGACAATGGTTAAAGCGAGGCGAAAAACCTTGAGCGATGCGCAAATCCTGCGCAAGGTAAAAATGGCCGACGGCCCGTTCTCGTGGCGTAACGACACTCCGATGATTGTCGTCGGAATCAACCACAAAACCTGACACGCAGGTGGATCTGTCACAGCGATTACAACTCTGTCGCAGGAATCCCTTTCGCAGGAAACCCAAAGTTCACATGTGACCCCCGTTCACCAACGTTCGCTCAGGACCTTGAAGCAGCTCGGCTTCTTGTCCGACTCACTCGCTCCGCCTTCTCTTCCTCCTCTTCCTCTTCGTCGTCGTCCGGTTCCGGTTTCATTTAAAACATTAACTTTTTTACCTTTTGAAAATAGTAATCTCTATTTCCCTTAAACGACAACAATAATAGAACATGGAATCAAAAATGTTTACAGTGGATGAAAACCACAACAACGGAAGTGACGAATCTATAACACAATATTATATATATATATTTATGATATATATATATATATTGTTGCGGAACTCAGCGCCAGCCTTTTCCCCTTACCAAGGGGGGATTAGTCCCCTTGTCTTTGACTAGCTGACGGGACCCAGGACCTATGACGTCCTTCCCGGACAGCGCGAAGTAGGGTCGTAGGACTAGTCACTAATACCTAATTGCCCGCGCTGCCCAGAAACGGGGAAATAAGCCCCACACGAATCACAGGTGTTGGTGGATACGCCGAGCAGTAGTGAACCCATGACCCGAGCCGTTATCAATGACTAGACCCGATCCAAGCAGTTCTTATTCCTGCCACGCTTACCCAATGATGGAAATCACAGAAACGGTCGAATGTGGAAGAAAAGGAATAACAAGATTTATTTACACAATGTGCAATGATCAGCAGAAGATGACACAGTGCAGCCTTAAACAGTCTTATACTTATTCCCTGGACAAACGGGCCCGTTCACACTCAGACACACTCACACGGGGTTTGCAGACGAACAGGTCAGCATGTCCAGGGATGGCATCCGGGCAGCTCTTCCTCCGGTCCCCAGCTCACACCGTGAAGTAGATGAATCGAGACGGCAGGAGCTCTCCGCGTGTCATTGGCGCGCACGGGATAATTACGGGGCGAACGGTAGGGCTGGGCTCTGGCGGTTACACTGGCGGCTGCATATGTAATAAGCGAATAGGCGCAAACAATGCGCTCTTCAATTCCTTCAATTCCTCTCGATACTGTCGTGTGCACGCCGGTCCTATGAGTCCTCTGACAAATCCTCTTCATAAGTTCTCATCAGTCCTCACAAGCGCCTCTCCCTTCTCAACTCCGGGTCAGTCCTCTTCAGAGGTTCTTTTCCAACGAGTCCTCCTGTAGCAAGTCCTGTTCAAGGGCTTTGTGCGCTGGCTCTTATAGCCCTGCCCAGCAAACTCTCTGGAACTTGCCAGACGTGCCCTTACCATGCTCTATCACGCCATGCCCTCGGAGCCTGGCGTGATAGAGCGTGGTAAGGGCCTCTGTCGTGCTCCTCGACTCTGCCACACCGTGACCCTGCGCTCCTCCCTCTTTTCAGGACTACCTCGTGTCACTGGGCTAGTTCGAGCGAACGAAGGACAGCGAAAGTTGCTTGCAGCCAAAGCGTAACAAACTGCGGGTAGCCAAAGCGTAACAAATTGAGGGATGCCAAATGTGGCGCGGGATCGATTATGCCCATGATGGAATTGGGGGGTTGCGCAAAGATGAAAGGACATAAGCTCATTTCTTCACACAACGCAGAGGTTACTCGGGAAATGGCCTCCTCTTACACATACTATGACATAACTAATACTCTAAGTGGGCCTACGTGTTGCTTGTGGACTAACTATGGGGGGGCAAGCCTTTAACGTTCAATTATGTCATATACACAAATCTCAAAACCGTATCAATATATATATATATATATATATATATATATATATATATATATATATATATATATATATATATATATATATATATATATATATATATATATATATATATATATACAGTCACCTGAAAAAGAAAGTACAACCCATGTAAAGTTTTGACTTTTTCAACATATTTCAACATTTATCACAACTTCGAATACCTAAAATTAGAATCAGGTGCACCAGCTCAGGTGCAAATGATTAGAACATCGTTAGAGAGGATCTTGGAGGAACCTGTCTTATTTAAACCTCAGACATTTAGTTTGGTTTGCTCTTTGTTGTTGAAGTGTGCGGCGTCACCATGCCTAGATCAAAAGAGCTCTCTGAGGCCTTCAGAAAGAAGGTTATAGATGCCTACGAGTCTGGGAAGGGATTTAAAAAGATCTCCAAACAATTTGAAATCAATCATTCGACTGTCTGGCAGATCATCTACAAGTGGAGAAGATTCCAAACAACTGCCAAATTGTTCAGGCCAGGCTGCCCCAGCAAGTTCAGCCCGGGAGCAGACCCCAAGATGCTGAAAGAAGTCTCTAAGAACCCCAGATTGTCATCACGGGACCTACAGGTAGCTCTTGCCACTGTTGATGTCAAAGTGCACGAGTCTACCATTAGAAAGAGGCTGCACAAATTTGATCTACATGGGAGGTGTGCCAGGAGGAAACCTTTGCTGTCCAAAAAGAACATCAGGGCAAGACTAAAGGTTGCCATTGAACACCGAGGCAAAGACCAGCACTTCTGGAACAATGTGCTCTGGACAGATGAGTCAAAGGTAGAGCTATTTGGCCACAGTACCAGAAGACATGTTTGGCGAAACCCAAAGACAGCATTTGACCACAAGAACCTGATACAAACTGTAAAGCATGGTGGTTGAAATATTATGGTTTGGGACAGCTTTGCTGCATCAGGGCCTGGGCAGCTCACCATCATAGAATCCACTATGAATTCTTCATTGTACCAGAGGGTCCTTGAGGATAATGTGAGGCCATCTGTCGGTAAGTTGAAGCTCAACCGAAGGTGGACCTTGCAACATGACAATGACCATAAACATACCAGTAAATCCACCAAGGAATGGCTGAAAAGAAAGAAATGGAGGGTTCTGGAATGGCCAAGTCAAAGCCTGGAGCTAAATCCCATCGAGATGTTGTGGGGGAATTTGAAACGAGCTGTGCATGCCAGAAACCCCTCAAACATCGCACAGCTTAAATAATTCTGCATGGAGGAGTAGGCAAAAATGTCTCCCAGTCGATGTCAGAGACTGGTAGACAGTTATAAGAAACGCCTACGTGAGGTTGCTTCTGCCAAAGGGGTCAATACCACCAATTGGAGCCAAGGGTGTACTTACTTTTTCCACATGCGAAATTTGCATTTATGTTTATTTAAATTATACAATGGACGACAAAATGTAAATGTTTCATGATATTTGTTGTATTATATCACCTTTATCTATCAATATTGTTGAAATGAAGATCAAATAGCAGCCGAGTTCGGTCGATTATAAAAGGAACATTATTTTATTTTCTTTTATCATTCCCCTGTCTGTATATGAGTCGGAGGGGAGGATTCTCAACCAAGGAATTTTAGTTTACCTCACCTTTTTTTGTCTTTTACATTACTGTAAATACATTTATATTTGTTGAATTACTTTTGTGTGTCTTTTTCGTTTCTTTGTTCTGTGGGTTCGGATCAACCTTGTGTGTTCCCGATCGGATAAGGCTTCGAACCTTCCCGTGCAAGTGAAAAGATAATCCCGCCAAGCTCAAAATGCCTCTCAGAGTTAACAACGTTTGGCTTTCACTACAGGGCCGACACAACAATATATATATATATATATATATATATATATATATATATATATATATATATATATATATATATATATATATATATACATATATATATATATACATACATATATATATATATATATATATATATATATATATATATATATATATATATATATATATATATATATATATATATATATATACATATATATATATATACATACATATATATATATATATATATATATATATATATATATATATATATATATATATATATATATATATATATATACAGACTTGGCATTTAATATGGAATATTTTTTTTGTGGGGGTGAACTTACTTTTCAAGATGTCTTAGAACCAAAAGTTAATTGGAATTATGTTGAAATTATTCTAGATTTTGTTTATGTGACCTTTAAAAGAAACAAAAACCACATTTGACATTTCGAAACAAATAAATTTATCCTTGAAAGTGATGGAAACTGATATCGAACTCAATTCATGGACAGTACTGTGTTAAACTTCTGTACGTTTTCCAGAAGTATGTCTTTATTTTGCACATTAGCCAAAATTTTTTTTAACAACAACAAAAGTTAAATTACGACTGGGAATACGGACAGTAAAATTACAGTTCAGTACTTCGTGTAACCCCCACGAGCATTCAGGAGAGCACGTACACGTTGAGGCATGCTGTTCACGAGATTTGCCAAGGTTTGGATAGGAATCGCTTGCCATGCAGTGACAATAGCCTGCTGCAATTCACGCACAGAGGTCGGCTGCTGGTCCAAGTGGTCGATTTGACGCGGTAAATCTGCCCACAAGTTCTCCATTGGATTCATATCCGGGGACATGGCAGGCCACTCCATATGCTCTACACCACGGTCAGCAAGAAAGTGTTGGATCATGCGAGCACGATGAGGCCGTGCATTGTCATCTTGGAAGACAAAGTTTCCTCGAAAGGCTGCACGAGCAAATGGAAGCAATGTTTCTTCCAGAATGACCCTGTACTTGAACTGGTTCAGGTTTACATTCAGAACAACCAGGTCAGTTTTGCCCCCTGCATGAAAAGCAGCCCAAACGGTCACGCCACCACCTCCAGCTTGGACTCTTGGCACTATACAAACTTCGTTGTGGGCTTCATTCACTTGTCTGTGCACTCGGACACGGGCATCTTGATGATAGACCAGAAATCTAGACTCGTCACTGAAGATCACGTGATTCCAGTGTCCTGGCTGCCATTGACGGTGCTCTGTGGCCCACTGCAATCGGCGCTGGCGGTGTTGTCTGGTCAGGCGTGGCTTTCTCAGGGGACGCCTGGCACGATAGCCTGCTTGAACCAGTCGTTGGTTGACTAGCCTTCTGGATACAGGCACATTTGTCAGTTGCTGCCACTCAGCCCTAAGCGGCTTAGCTGACTTGGTACGGCCATTGCGGACTAACCGGTGCAGCTGGTGATCATCCCTCCTTGTGGTTCTGCGGGGACGTCCTGGCCTCGGTATTGGAGTTGGGACACCCCTCTGAGCATTTCGTTTCAGGATCTTTGACACCTGACCTTGAGTGATGCCATACTGCCGAGCAATAGCACGCTCTTTCATGCCGTAATTTCGTAAAGCCACCACTCCATGACAAACAGCATTGTCGAGTTGACAGACCATCTCCAGAGGAAACGGCAATACCTTTTGGAGACGTGCAGCAGTTGTTTTCCATTAATACAGAACGCAACAACCCTTGTATACCTGACTGTGAAGCCAATCGTCAATTGCACCTGTCCGTACATTTTGCCACGCCACCTGTGATATAATCCTGTTGTTGACTTCTTGCTGCGACAGACAATCAGTGACATGGTTCTTTTAACAAATAAATCACCAAAGTGTAAAAGAAACTCACCAGATTGATATATGAGTTAAGAAAGTAAACCCAAGTCAAGAAAAAAAACATATTCCATTTTTAATGCGAAGTCTGTATATATATATATATATATATATATATATATATATATATATATATATATATATATATATATACATACATATATATATATATATATATATATATACATACATATATATATATATATATATATATATATATATATATATATATATATATATATATATATATATTATATATTATATATATATATATATATTGATACGGTTTTGAGATTTGTATATATGACATCATTGAAGGTTAAAGGTTTGCCCCCCATAGTTATTCCACAAGCAACACGTAGGCCCACTTAGAGTATTAGTTATGTCATAGTATGTGTAAGAGGAGGCCATTTCCCTAGTAACATCTGCGTTGTGTAAAGAAATGAGCTTCGGTCCTTTCATCTTTGCGCCACCCCCCAATTCCCTCATGGGCATAATCGATCCCGCGCCCCATTTGGCATCCCTCAATTTGTTACGCGTTGGCTACCGGCAGTGTGTTACGCTTTGGCTGCCAGCAGCGTTCGCTGCCCTTCGTTCGCTCGAACTAGCCCAGTGACACGAGGTAGGCCTGAAAAGAGGGAGGAGTGCGGGGTCGGGGTGTGGCAGAGTCGAGGAGCACGTCAGAGGGAATGACGGTAAGGTCCATCAGCCAACCAGGGCTCCGAGGGCATGGCGTGATAGAGCGTGGTAAGGGCACGTCTGGCAAGTTCCAGAGAGTTTGCTGGGCAGGGCTATAAAAGCCAGCGCACAAAGCCC
This sequence comes from Myxine glutinosa, assembly GCF_964187855.1. NCBI lineage: Eukaryota > Metazoa > Chordata > Myxini > Myxiniformes > Myxinidae > Myxine > Myxine glutinosa. The sequence goes on from NC_136267.1 coordinate 71,493,759, forward strand.
TTGAACAGGACTTGCTACCGGAGGACTCATTGGAAAAGAACCTATGAAGAGAACTGACCCGGAGTTGAGAAGGGAGAGGCGCTTGTGAGGACTGATGAGAACTTATGAAGAGGAATTGTCAGAGGACTCAGAGGAAGGGCGTGCACACGACCGCTTGTAAATATTCCCCTATTTTCTCCAATACTCCCCAACTTTCCCCGATCCCCCATTCCCTAGTCCCATTGCATGTAAATAACAATCAGTAGAGCCGACCTTCCCCTTATTCCCCCATTAAATGTCGTGCCCAGGTCCACCGCACCACAGGTAGACAACTTTCGGACATCTTCCTAGTTATTCTTATTCTATGTCAGTTAAGGCCTCGTCTCCATTAATTATGACTCTTCGTTGCACCAGAATGTGATTATATGGCATCAGTAGTGAGTTTAGGACCTTTCCCATACCTCCTCCCATCTTCTTCCCCAAACAACAACAATAACAACAACTACAACAACAATTACAACAACAACAGAGGAGATGGCGGCGGAGCGGGGGAGGATGCGTCCTCACACCGGCTCGATTAGCTCCAGACCATGCGCTCCACGGGGTTACCACGAAGGGGCGCCTTGTCAGCTCCTCGTCAAGGGCGGAGCCTGGTAAACCCCCCGCACGCACCCAATGAGAAGCAACGTGCCGATTCCACGAGGCGGAGCTAACGAGCCGAGGGCGTGTCACTCCCCGCCGGATATACGCGGCCCCGCGCCGGATGTGACGTCAGATGCGCCCCCAGCCTGGAGAGAGAAGTCGCCACCCCTCGAGCGCTGCAATACCTCCACCGCATCTCTTAAACTGGACCGTACGTGATCCTGCCCTGAGCTCCAGGTGCACCTGGAGCGATCGCTACCCGCTTTCGTTGCAATCAAACCCCGTGTGAGTGAGCCTTGTCCCGTTTATCTGTCGTCCGTTGGGGTTAATATAAGTGTGTTTAAGTGCCCACCTTCCTATGTTTCCCTCTTGTCCCTGTAATCTAAACCTTCCGCATTATTGTAATAACAACCTTTGAGAACCGTATCCCTGGTGTCGTGTCGTATTAATTCCAGCCGTGTGTCTTCTTTTTCCTTCATTGGTCTAGCATAGCGCGATTAGTCAACCCCGGGTGCAATCGGGGTAACTTGTGCAGACGTGGTCATACCATAAAACCGCTCGGTAAATAACATCCAAGCCACGTCTGTAACAATTGGTGTCAGGAGTGGTTACAGACACGACTTTGATGTTAAGGTGGGCCGAGCGGAATGGCCGCCGTGTCCGCACAAATTACCCGATTGTACTCGAACGTCGACGAAGCCGCGCTATGCTGGCTCAATAGGAAAGAGAAGACACCCGGCTGGGTTATAATGACACAATACGACACCAGGGGTTCAGTTCTCAAGACCTCCGGAGGAGGTTATATTAAGGCGGAAGGTTAGATTACAGGGACGAGAGGTACATCATAGGAAGACAGGCACTTAGACACAACCTTATATTATTCCCGACAGACCACAGAGAAACAGGACAAAAACTGACTCACACGGGGGTTGATGGCTAGGAAAGGCAGATAGCGATGGCTCAAGGTGCACTCTTGGCTCAAAGCAGGGTACACGGTTCGGTCCAGAGATGCGGGGAGGTCTCGTCGCAGCGCTCAGAGGTGACGTTCTTTCTCAGGCCTCTCCAAACTCAGGCGCATCTGTTTCAGCGCTCGCAGGTCCGTCTTCCTCCAGCTGGGGGCGAATCTGACGTCACGTCCGGCAAGCGGCTGCGTATATCCGGCGGGGAGTGACACGCCCTCGGCTCGTTAGCTCCGCCTCGTGGAATCGGCACGCTGCTTCTCATTGGGTGCGTGCGGGGGGGTTACTGGCTCCGCCCCTGACGAGGAGCTGACAGCCAGCCCCTTCGGGGTAACCCCGTGGAGCGCATGGTCTGGAGCTAATCGAGCCGGTGTGAGGACGCATCCTCCCCCGCTCCGCCGCCATCTCCTCTGTTGTTGTTGTAATTGTTGTTGTTTGGGGAAGAAGATGGGAGGAGGTATGGGAAAGGTCCTAAACTCACTACTGATGCCATATAATCACATTCTGGTGCAACGAAGAGTCATAATTAATGGAAACGAGGCCTTAACTGACATAGATTAAGAATAACTAGGAAGATGTCCGAAAGTTGTCTACATGTGGTGCGGTGGACCTGGGCACGACATTTAATGGGGGAATAAGGGGAAGGTCGGCTCTACTGATTGTTATTTACATGCAATGGGACTAGGGAATGGGGGATCGGGGAAAGTTGGGGAGTATTGGAGAAAATAGGGGAATATTTACAAGCGGATATGGAGGCCAAATTCCATATTCGCAACATTGCACCCTTCTCTACCCTCGGGGCGTCCCGACCCGATAAATTTTTACCTACTTTAGTGTGGCACGCAATGTAGTTCCCTCTACTATTAACTCTACCCTGAGTGCGACAGTTTTACAGATATTCACAAATGAGTAAATATGTCCCCCTGCGACGTTGCACCCTTCTCCTCACAGAAACACACCCACAGGATAACCGAATCCGGAAAGAATTCTCAAACTAAACATACAGCCGGTAGGGAGCATTATTTACAAGACTATGCTGCTATTTACACTACGATCCAGGACCTGTTTTTGGAGGAACACATGCAGATGTTATGCATAGAGAGAGCGCGCTTGCCAGCATCGATACACCAACCCACGAGTGCTCTGTGGCCGACGGCCTTTAATAACGTGCAGAGCACCCTTCCCCAGCATCAAAAGCACCACCCCACCACCAATCGGTGCAGTCACCATTGTTCATTGGAATAAAAATAACTTCAACAACCCCTAACCCTGCAGGTGTCTCTTGCTCTTCTTGTGGTGCACTTGGTGTCAACTAAAAGTGGTTCACCTGTATGGCATAGGTGCCACGTTGACCCATAGGTCCATCCCCGGGTGGTGCTTGGCCGCAAACAAACTGCGGTCCATTGTGGGTGGCCACAAACATTGCGGTCCATATGGTGTATCGATCCAGGCAGCCAACAGCGAAAGTGCAGGCCCACAACTGCGTAGCCAGCACCTCTCTCTCCTCTCTCTCTACCCCAAAGCCAGATCCTCGGAGGTGGGAGACAAAAGAAGAAACAAGTGAGTAAGGTGGTAAGGGCGCAAAAGTGCACGCAATATAAGGCAATGCACACTGGGGGCACATGGGAACCAGGTGAGACAGGTACGTTCCTATCGTACGCCCCCCCCCCCACCAGGTAACCTACATGGCCCCTCCCTTACCCCTTACTGTATCCACAAAACACAACACTACCCATAAACATCTACTTTACAAATCAACAAACATCCCTACTGTCTTCCCCGTTCCTCCCATAAACCAAATTCGTCTTCTCTCCCTCCTAACCAATCAAATTTGCCATTTTCAACTCTCATCAAAATTTGCCATCTCCAACTGCACATCAAAATTTGCCATTACCAATTCATCATCAGTCCCTCCTAGGGAGGGAGAGATGGAATCACCCCAATGTCTCATCCACGTCGTGATGCGTCTCACAAATCCAACAGCAATTCTCATTTCTGCAACACAAACAAAGAAAACACAGGTGTGGAGTCATCATCATCACCACAGGTAAGTGGCTGCGTATGGTGCGACAGGTTCTTCAATCCTAACTATTTCCTAAATGACTTTAACAACTTTACACTACCCGGGGTCTTTCTCCGGCCAAACCATTGGCCCCCTTACACTATGGGTTCTAAAAACCAATTCCCATTGGCCCGACTGTGGTGCGCTTCAATTTGGGGTCTCACTCCCCCGATTCATCTCCCGGTGCCCTCGCACAATTTCTGGGCTGCGGCGTGTACCTCTCCCAGTGGGTCTACCCACCTGCACACCTCCACCACTGCAGTTGCCTCCGAGCTTACCTGCTCCTTGCCCTAACCTATCTACCTGGGGAAGGCCCTCTGGCGCTCTCCCCACTCCGTGCCCTCTCTGGCACTGGGCTGCCCGATCCACACCCGGGATCCTCAGGCACCCACTCACAACTACCGGCTCCCAGAGCCCACCTGCGGCCTCACCTGGCCGACATCCTCACAGTGGTGGAGTGCCCAACCAACTACACACACTAACAGGCTACACGCCCAGCCATTTCCACAACACTAATGCACCCATTCACAACACCATTCTGCAACCGCACCACAAATGCCAATATCCAACCACAATTTACCTGCACCCTCTACCTAACACTTACACTACCCGCCCCGGGTACTCGTGAAAGGGGTCCACTCTTCCCCCATCCACACCTTCGCACCATGCACACCACTCCGTACCACTCACTCCAACTCTCTCCACACACCTGTACCTGCACACCTGTGCTCTCACACCTGGTGCCACCTGCACCCTTCTCTCCCCAAGCGCATTCGCGCTGATCCACACACTCACTACTCATACACTGCTCCACACACCTGTCCAGTTGCACACCTGTGCAATCACACCTGTTCAATTCTCACAAACACGGCATCATCTCAGCTAACTACTCCCTTCTGAAACTTGCGCTTCCCAGTCGTCCCTTTAAACTATTGCGCTCCCTCGTCATTATCATCCATACTAATCTACCTGCGTCCCCACTACAGGTATCCTTGTCACTAACTAACCTTAACGTCACCTAATGTCAATCTTCGCTAGATCCCTACACACCATATCCTAACCCACCCGGGCTAGTTTTCACTGCCATACACCCCATAAGCTATTGCGCATTTGCCCCACCCTGTGAGGGATGGTGGATTTGCCATCCCACCACATCGGGGGTCTCTCACTACCAATTTTGCACATCAAATTTCAACAAATCAAAAATTTGGCCAATCACTGCCCATCATCTGCCAATCACTACTGCCAATCCTTGGCCAATCATCAAATTTTGTTTTTCTCTAATTTTGGGTCCAAAACACTAACCTCATCACCCAGTCTACTCACTAATACCTCTCGGTGCGCCAATCCCTGTCCAAAGCCCGGCTTCGTAAAGCCAAGCAATGGATGCTGGTTGTTTTGTGCCAGCGGCTGGATGCGTCCGGCACTCGGTGCAGGGACGGGGGCTTACCCGGGCCGAGATCCCATGCATCACCTCGGCGTGGAGCCATCCAATGTCCCGATCTCGACCTGCCGGCACGTCTCACCAAAAAGTGGTCGCCATGACGACCCTTTCTATCGGGCTGCCAGCTCCGCCTAGTGGAGCCTGGACGCGGCCGTTCAAAGCGAGGCCCGGCACGCACCGAGGGCCTGCTTCGGCTAAAAGTCGCTCTAACCTCTAACCCGTCTAACGTCGATGCTTCACCTGGACGCTTACACCCCGCAGCCCGTTCCTTGCTCACACATCCAGCCGTTTCCCTGCTCCTCGTACCGTTCCTTACACACCTCGGTACACCCATTCCACTCACAGCCTTGGTCACACACCTGACCACCGAACACTTTGGCACACATTCGTTGGTCGCACACCTCACCAAAACACCTCTTCGCGCCCCCTCCTCAGTCACCTCCTCTGTGACAATCACAGGTGTGCTCTCATTCGCACACCCAACCACGTGCCTCACCACCAACTCCAGCGTGCATTCCCACTCACGCTCTACCATTCCAGGTGTGCATCCTTCCATCCCAGGTGTACATCCTCGCTCACCTGTCACAACTAACTCACGCTCCATGTCACTCTCACTACTTTCACCTCCATTCCTGACAGCGCACTCACCCTTACTCTTGACAGCGCACTCTTTCCCCATGCACCTGTCCGTTACACACCTTTCTCGCGCACACTCTCCCGTTACACCCTCTGTAACACTCACCACACCGCGCTTCCATGTGCCCCCTCGCACATGCGCTACGACCGACTCACTCTTGCCAGCACACTCACTCCTTGGCACGCACTTTTTCCTCACACACCCCAGAGTCGGACTTTCTCGCACACCTCCTCTTTCGCACACCAGACCTGTCGCACACTTCACCAACGGCCTCTCACGAACACCCGGGTCCATCTCGACCCCCAAGCTTCTTAAATCCCCTGGCGCATCATACGCACGACCATATTGGTCACCACTTACACCGGGTCCTCTTCCTCTTCGCTTCTCCTCCATCACCTGCGAATCCCTCATTCGGTTAATGAGCACATCATCACGATCCAAACACAGACTTTGGACCAATTCTTTTATCTCCTCTTTTATTTCTTTCTTATCTCCTCTCCGTCGCTTCTTAATTTCGCTCACCCCTTCTTCCACTTCTTCTAATTTGTGCCTCACCTCTTTTATTCCCCGGTACGTCTCCTCAAGCTCATCCTCTAAGGCTACCTTGACCGTTTCCAGGTGCGTCCTCACCTGCCGGTCCTTCGTCTCCATTACCTCTATCACCTCGTCCAACCTCGTTGTCAGTCCCTCACGTACCATCTGACATTCCCTCTTCGTCGCTACCAAGTCATCTTTTAGTTCTTTCTGTGTCGCCTTTAAACCTCCTAATACCGCAGTGTTCCTTTGAACCTGCTCCACTAACTCCGTCTGTCCCACCGTCAGCTGCTCCACCTCCTGCGTCAGGTCCTCTATGCCCCCTTGTAACTTTACAGTCGCCTTTCTCACCTCCTTTTCCATGTGCTCCTCACAGTGCCTCACCTCCTCGCGCACTCCTCCGACTTCCTCACTCACTCCTCTTCTGATCTCCTCTCCCATCACTTGCATCTCCTGCCCAGATGCCACCCTCATCTGCTCCATTTCCTCCCTGTGAGCATCCAGTTTGGTTTCTACCCCCATTCTGACCCCCTCTATCTGCTGCCCCATTTGGTTAACTTCCCTTTCCGCTTGGTCCCTCATGTCCCTCAATTTGCCTTCCATACTGTTTTCTAACCCCTCTAACCCATTTTTCACTCCCTCTATCTGATTCTCTTGAGCGGCCATTCTGTTTTCTACCCCCGTTAACCCCTCCTGTATTTCCCCTAATCTATCGTCTAATTTCCCAAATTTCATGTCTAATCCCTTAAAATTATTGTCTAATCCCTTAAAATTATTGTCTAATCCCTTAAAATTATTGTCTAATCCCTCACTGGTACCCCTCGCTTCGTCCCTCATTACCCCCATTTGGCCCTCCAATCGCTCACCCTGAGCATCCATCCGGTTCCCCATTTGTCCCATACTGCTTTTCAAACCTCTAATTTGGTCTCCCAATTGCTCACCCATTTGTTCCATAAGGGCCCTCATTTGCAACATAAAAAGGTTCGGATCCACCAGGGGCGCTGCCACGGTCGCGGGCGTGGACGCCGTGGCCACCTCGTGCGTGACAACGCTATTTTGCGAACCTGCCGCCCTCACTGCTTCGCTCTCCTCTTGTCCCTCAATTTGGTCCTGGATCGACCCTACCTCACTCTCCTTTACCGGACCCCAGCCGTCTTGATCCGCCATAGCGCGACTTGCAAAATTCGAGTTTCGTAAAACAAAACAAATTTCGGCCGCTCCAAATTTTGACCAAATTTTTTTTTTTTCCTCTATTCGTTTTTTTTTTTTTCAAAATTTGGTCGGGCCTCGAATCTCACTCCCGACACCAATTGTTACAGACACGACTTTGATGTTAAGGTGGGCCGAGCGGAATGGCCGCCGTGTCCGCACAAATTACCCGATTGTACTCGAACGTCGACGAAGCCGCGCTATGCTGGCTCAATAGGAAAGAGAAGACACCCGGCTGGGTTATAATGACACAATACGACACCAGGGGTTCAGTTCTCAAGACCTCCGGAGGAGGTTATATTAAGGCGGAAGGTTAGATTACAGGGACGAGAGGTACATCATAGGAAGACAGGCACTTAGACACAACCTTATATTATTCCCGACAGACCACAGAGAAACAGGACAAAAACTGACTCACACGGGGGTTGATGGCTAGGAAAGGCAGATAGCGATGGCTCAAGGTGCACTCTTGGCTCAAAGCAGGGTACACGGTTCGGTCCAGAGATGCGGGGAGGTCTCGTCGCAGCGCTCAGAGGTGACGTTCTTTCTCAGGCCTCTCCAAACTCAGGCGCATCTGTTTCAGCGCTCGCAGGTCCGTCTTCCTCCAGCTGGGGGCGAATCTGACGTCACGTCCGGCAAGCGGCTGCGTATATCCGGCGGGGAGTGACACGCCCTCGGCTCGTTAGCTCCGCCTCGTGGAATCGGCACGCTGCTTCTCATTGGGTGCGTGCGGGGGGGTTACTGGCTCCGCCCCTGACGAGGAGCTGACAGCCAGCCCCTTCGGGGTAACCCCGTGGAGCGCATGGTCTGGAGCTAATCGAGCCGGTGTGAGGACGCATCCTCCCCCGCTCCGCCGCCATCTCCTCTGTTGTTGTTGTAATTGTTGTTGTTTGGGGAAGAAGATGGGAGGAGGTATGGGAAAGGTCC